>NW_027045221.1:0-300000 GCF_963576615.1 Watersipora subatra | reverse complement strand
TTTTAAAAGTTTTGGGTATGTGTAGTCGACAGCTGTAAACAAACTTGAATTAACAAGCAACTCACTACTTTTTCTAGAGAAAAAAAACAATTTGTAATTGACATGCGTAGCAAATAAAAAATATAATGATTGCAAAAATGCTAGTTTAATATATAGCTAGTTTTTTATACCAGTTTTAAGGATTAAACCAGCTTACAGGATCTATCCAAAAGGATGGTCAAAATGAAGTAGTGAGGTTGAACATAACAGGACTACAGTAAGAGTGCATTAAACATTTATTTATAGTACCGAAAGACTGACAAATCTTAAAATTATTTAGCTCAGTGATAACAACTGTGAATAATACCCCTAGGAGCTCAGAAATTTTCTAACATAATTATAACTAAATCAAAATTAGGGACTCCGACTTTCCACAGAATGCTGATACTAACGGCATTGATGTTGTTCTGCCCAATGCACAGTGTGAATTATAGGTGAAATTAGCATCGCTTTGCTCATAAAAGCATTAGATTTAACTTTGTAACAATCTGACAATTTAGCCAAAAGATAAAGCTTCTTCTATATGTTAATCGTTAATTCTAATACAACACCACTATAAGGAAAGGTTTGAAAGCCCAGCCCAAGAGGTTTTGAATAAAGGTTTTGCGGTATGCACATTATCAGTAGCCTAAATATTCAATGCTAACACTACAGAATATTTCATGGTAATCTTCATCTGAGTTTTCTCAACCTAATTTGGTTCCAAATTCTTACAGGCATCAGTGTGGATAGGGAATAATTAAATTGGGAAGCTGATTAAAAATAAAAATAACTAAGAATTTAGTACTTTGAAATACATAACATTTATCATAAAAAATGATGTCGTCTTTGATTTTCATGACTGTTATAATACCCGTAAACAAATGCACAGTGCAATTCGCAATTTTTTTTCAAGTTAAATATAAACTGCTCAATACAAAACATTGAAAGGCAGGTTTGCTTACAGGGGTGTCTGTAATTTTTTTTATTAACAGATAACCCACCAGTTAAGTTATTTTGTTCAGCAAAATTTAACAAAATTCTTTTAACTCTTTTTACTAATCATGGCCCTTCGTGTTTGCACTTTCTTTAATATTTCACTGCAAAGATAACTGTCAGCATTTTCAGTTCTCTATTGCAACTTAAAATTGTAGTTTTGATGCTAAAATATAACGATGCTTGTACACGCATTATCTGTGAGAAGTAATGATTTTTGGTGTAAGAAGTAATCTGTGAGAAGTAATGATTAGCATTGTTATATTTTGTTGTTGAGTCACCATGCATAAAACTAAATAAGTAATAAGTCATATTCTTTGTTTTTCTCGGTCAGCCACAACTTTATTTGTTCAACATAGAAAGGAAATTGAGAATTTTAAATGATCTAAGAAAGTGGGGAGCATGAAATCTTCTCTTACTTTTCTATTTAATTTCTGCAATGCGTTACAAGGAAAGCTTGTGAGCTGCTGCTGATTTCCATGTATAAACTATTTGAATTACTTGTAAGATTGCCAATGTTACATATTCTGATTTTTACCCAATTTGTGATTACTTTTGATACCACGTTGGCCATACCATAACAACTATAAAAAAAATTGATTTAGTCATAAACCATAGTTTTGTTTACTCACATAGACCAGGCTGATCTCGGCGTATAAGCTGATTTCCATAAGCAAGTGTTACACGTCAACTGCTGCTAGCTAAACATTTATAAAATGTAAAAATTTAAATTTACATTTGTTCCTTTTTCCTACCATCGCATCCCGACTACTATATTCACTACGATATTTTTACTACCATTCGCTACGATATGCGTGAAACAAATTTCATGCACATTTATCTTGCTCCATCCTTTAAGAAAACTATTTATGACTGTAAGCATAAACATAAGGACTGTAAACATGCCATTTTAACTTATAGCAAATCTTATGATATCCAGTTTTACTGGTTGAACCAGCTCTTTGAACTTGCTGAATGGGATAGTATAAGTAAACTAGTGAGGTAATGCATACCAGGACTAAAGTAAGTGTAGATGAAACATTTGTTTGTAGTTTTGAAAGGCTGAAAAAATTGAGACATTTTTTTTCAGCCGAATGAGAATGACTTTGAAGAGTATCCCTCAGTGCTCAAAAGTTTGCCAATATAATTTACATGGACAACAAATAAATAATATAATGGCTGTAAGCATGCTATTATGACTGATAGCAAGTCTTCTGGTATCCAGTTTCACTGGTTATAACATCTCATAAAAGTTGCCAAAAGAGATCGTCTTAGAAAACTAGTGAGGGGATGCATACCAAGACTAAAGTAAGCGGTGATGAAACATTCGTTGTAGTTTTGAAAGGCTGAAGAACCTGAGACAACTTCAGCTGGAAGGTAACCAATTTGAAGAGTATCCCTCAGTACTCAGGAGTTTACCAACACACACTGACATTGACATCTGGGATATTGGCTTTTCAAAGACCCGCATCACCAGAGGTATTGCTCAGCTTACTTATACACCACTTCTAACTATTCCATCAAACGAAGTTGTTACACATTGTAAATGCACTACATCATTAGTGTGCGGAATGCTGCAATTTTGCTGTGCATTACATATTTTTAATACACGATATTTATTTACTGATCATGCAACCGGGCTTTCACTTCTATGATACCTGAAACTCAACAAATCATGCATATTGTGAATGTGCAATAATCGAGGTTTACTGCAGCTGCACGTTGGTGTAAAATTTATGATGCAGAGCAACTGACACTTCTGGTTTTTCAATCATTGCGGCTGGAATATTTCGGTTACTGCACAATGCTCCAAGTTTTCACCACAACAGATGTTGTTTAAAAGTTAAAAAACTATTACACACAGCTTCAGCCTTGACTGCACCCGATACTTACCATCAACTAATCTAATCACAAATGTCTAGTCTCAACAGAATGACTGTACTAGTAATGTTTCATGTTACATGAATTGGCTGCTCTCCTGGTTTGTTTGATATATTTTAGCTGCAGGACAAGCTTAAACGCCTTCACTACCTTCACTTGCTCACTTCGTTCATACTATTACATAATCTATATGATGGCCTGCCTTTGCACTTGTACAAAAGTTTGGATCACGGCCGACAGATTTAGCAGATCAACTCAAAAATGGCAATAATAATAAAATACTAGCTTGAGGGAATTGGGCCATCATTTTGCTGAAAAGTGAACCAATTAGATTGCATTTGACTCAGAATTCACAATACAACATCATAGTTTTCAGATTTTTACATTTTTGTTTTATGACATATGAAAGAAAAAACTGTTAACGACGACCTACACATCTTTCTCAAGTGATAGTCATCAACAGTGGGGGATCAAATATTTTTGATTACTATATATCATTTGAAATCACTATAATATACATTTATCTTAACGAGTAGAGATTGGCATTTTGGTAAAACCGCAGAAACAGCAGTGTTTCTGCAGAAAACAAAAAACTATATGAACAAAAACATCAATGTTTTCTTTTGAATGCATTGATTTTTTGCATACTATTTCAATTAAAAAAACTATATGAACGCTTCATAACAGAAACTTTAGGCTTTCGCAGCAAAAATATTGCGGGTACTACGACAAATATTTTTGGCATTACCTACTGAAATTCTGCAAAAAAAGGTGAAAGTTAATTATATGTATGCTATGTTTATCTTTGAGCTAATTCTATGCAAACATATAGCTGAGACTCAGATATCATTCTTTGTTTGTGATCTACAGTTAATCATGGATTCAGCAAAAATATAGTTCTACCGTGACACCTAAAAGTCAATTCAGTTTTCTGCACTTGAAATTTGTTTTTTAATTATTTGAAATCTATATAAATATAGATTTCAAATATTTGAAAACCCTAAATCCACTCTACTGCGCATAAATTTAAATGCAAGGGTCGGGCTGGTGTAAAATTGAAATGAGTACCATGTAATAACTAAATTAAATTTGTTTGGCTACAATTACAATAAAACATGATTTGGTAATGATAAAAAAGCTACGAACTGACAAAAGAGAATAAAAATCCTGAATGTGTTCAAATAATAATAACAATTCTTGCATAGAAGTATGTGTCTGTAGGAAGAAAAATACTGTTTCATACTCTCTCCAGCTCTCTCTCCCTTCTCTATTTCCCCTCTCTCTCGCCCTTTTCTCTCTCTCTCCTATCTTTCTCCCCTCTCTCCCCTTTCTCCCTCCCCTCTCTCTTTCCCCTATCTCTCTTCTTTCTCTCTCCCTTATCTCTCTTCTTTTTCCTTTTTTCTCTCTCTCTCTCTCCATCTCTCTCCCTCTCTTTCTCTCTCCCTCTCTTTCCATTTTTCTCTCTCTATCTCTCTCTCCCTCTATTTCCCTCCATCTATCCCTCTCTCTCTCTTTCTCTCCCTCTTTCTCTCCCTCTCTCTTCACGCTTTCTCAACTTTTTCCCTCTGCCTCTTTCTCTCTCTACCTCTCTCTCTCCCCTTCTCTCTGCCCCTCTCTTACCCTCTCTATCCCTCCATCTCAACTCTCTCTCTCCCTATCTCAACTCTCTTTCTCCCTATCTCAACTTTCCTTCCCCCCTTTCTCAACTCTCTCCCCCTTTCTCAACTCTCTCTCCTCCCTATCTCAACGCTCTCTCCATCCACCACAACGCTCTCTCTCCCTATCTCAACTTTCTCTCCCCCTTTTCTCAACTTTCTCTCCCTCCTATCTCAACTCTCCTCTCTTTATCTCTCCCCTCTTTCTCTCTCTCCATTTTCTCTCTCATTTTTTTATCCCCCCCTTTCCTCCTTTTTCTTCCTTCTACCCTCTTTCCTTCCTCTTTCCCCCTCTCCCCCCTCTTTTCCCCCTTCTGGCCCCCTCTTTTCTCCCTTCTTGTCCCCCACTTTTGCCCTCTTATTCCCCCCTCTTTCCTCCCTCTTTCTTCCCCCTCTTTCCCCCTTTTTCCCTCTCTTTCCGTGAGTTCAGGTTCATCATAAAATGAGAAAAATTTATTTTCCAAAATTTTATTAGCCATAGCTGAACATACCGAAGGATGACAGATAACAAAAACAGACGGCGGACGACAACTTCGAGAACTACATGTATATGTATATACACATGGTGTACATATATATTTAAATATATATATATATATATATATATATATATATATATATATATATATATATATATATATATATATATATATATATATATATATATATATATATATATATATATATATATATATATATATATATGTATATACATATATATATTTATATATATATATGTATATACATATATATACAGTATATATATACATATACAAATATATGTATATATATTTATATACATACTGTATATTTAAGTATATATATTCCAATAAGGAGGATCATATCAATAAAAACCCTTGTTGCTTGTGTGTACACGTGTGTTTCTGCATGCATGCTTGGGCGTGCATCTGTGAATGTGTAGCTAGCTGCTTGCATCTGTGCACGTGCACACGTGCAAACATGTGTATACATATGTATATATGTACATATATAAATGTACATGTTTATACTCATGCTACATAGAGTACTGTTTCGGCCATTGAAGCCTCATCAGTGCATTTCTAAGTATCTCCGTAAAACCAATCAAATAAGTTCTTGCACCCATTGTTTGACCTGAAATTTCACTTCCATTTCAATCAGTTCTCAAACAGCTTTATCTACTTTTTCGTTACAGCAACAGAATTTTTTAGAAAAACATCGCGAGAAAATTGATGCAACTCGTTTGTTAGTAGGTCATGGATGATTGTGATGAAGAGTTTTGTGATACTAACTATAATTTCCCAGTTCACTGTGAATCATGGAATGATGGTAAACGTTTGCTGAATTGATCTGGTACTACTGTAAATAATCTTTACGAGTTTTAAAATTTTCTGAATATTTATAGTTTTAGCCCGAACAGTGGTGAAATACTGTTTTGTTCTGTTTGATGGCACTTACTGTTACCATAATTTGTACTAGTGTTTACCAATTATCATTGTATTATGTGCAGATATAGATATATTTACACTGTATCCCCACATTAATACCATTTAGAAAGCGGTATGAATAATATGGCTTGTCCAGTGGTGTGAGTGGTCATTTCCAAACCACTCATGCAGTGGTATTAATTAGCACCACTCGTGGTCTGATATTAAAAAACAAGAAATAAGAAATAACTATTTGCCTTTTGGACAAATACTATATAATTATAAAATGCAACACATAATATTTTAATATATCATTACAATATTAATTGTTTTCTGTCTCGTAAACTTTCTAACACTCGCGCTCATTTTGTGTAAAATTTGCTGTGTTACCATGAAATGACAAGCCTATTCAATTGCTATAGCTATAGAATATCCATGGTGGCTGCCAAGCCAGTATGGGGTTTGGTTGAGTTTTAATTGCTACCACACCACAAGTGGGACTAAACTAATACCATGGCTTGAGCGGTTTTAAACAGTGCTTTAATTATGTTGCTGCATTCTAGAGAGTTTATAATAAATCATCAAGATAAATATCTCTGTTTGAGTGATGCTAATAAAACCACATCATTAGTGGTACTGATAATACCTGCTAATAAGTGGTATTAGTGGTGCCATCTAAATCACTCATTTAGTGATACTAAGATGCGGAATGACCTAATTTAACATAAGTTTTAAAACATCAGATCGTTGGGCAAATTTCTCAGGGTTACTGACACACATTGATTAGAACTAAAGGCCAGGGCTTAAAAGATTAAGCCCAATAAATTTCGAGATTAAATATAATAATATTATGCATAGAAGTGCATGGAATTCTTACCATCAACACAAGAGGTAGCAACCAATCGAGGTGCAAAAGAGGGTTGATGGTTGAAGGTAGTTGAGTTCATTTTTGTGACACTTCATAAAGTAACCTAATCTTTTAATGTACCTGTAGGTTAAATAGCCTTCGCTCACTATGTGCATACTTAAAAACATTTGATTTTACACTGAAATTAATTATATTTTCTGTATTAATTTTCTTATTTTTATTATCTAATGCCGTATTTTGCTTTGCTCTTAGACTCGATTAACTGGTACCTATTGCCAAATTTTTTTAATCCTTTTTAATTGGAAGACAAAGATCAAATGATGTTGTTCTTGTGAACCACCTTTTGCAATACTTTTTTCTTGGCAAAATCAACACTGGGGGCAGCTTGTTACCGACTGAATTGACTATCGCACAACAGGTGACCAATTCACCTCTCTCTCTACTTGTCTGTTGCCCGACCTGTTTTTGACTTCTTGGTGATATGACTTTGGGTAGTTCTTATCTAGTAGTGTTCCCGGATTTGTCAAGATTGAATATTCTACAGCCATCAACATTCATATGTTTGTACACTTCTTCCAATGAATCAAAGAAGCTACTGACATTTCTTCTCGTGAAGGCTGCTGCTCTGGCAATGTAAGTTGCCTCAGGTTGTCGCAGAGATAGCTCCTTGTTTCTCGCCGTAAAACCAACCAGCCATTTTTCTCCTGCAACTTTGTTTGTTATCCAGGAATTGAGCGTCTTGATGTTGTTGTCCTTGACCAAATCATAAACAAACTTTCGAGTAGCTTCGCGGGTGAGACCATAATACCGATTGGAGCAGTTGATAGGGTGTTCCTTGATTGTAGTTTCCTGTTTCATGGAGAACAACATCCTTAAGCGGAAGTTTAGAGTGAGAGTTGAAGAATTGTTGGCTTCGTATTTTTCCACATATCTGAAACGATAATATTATAATTGATCTATAGCATCATGTGAAAATGGCTGTTCAACCTCACAGCTTAATAATAAGGCACCAATGCAGCATTCATTGAAATATAATATGCAACCCAATATAACTTTCACACTTACAGGGTTCTGTGAATATAAAAAGGAAACTACACTAAATATACCGACACCAAGTCCAGAAGGCCAATTGTCAGTAGTCACAGTATATATATATATATATATATATATATATATATATATATATATATATATATATATATATATATATATATATATATATATATATATATATATATATATATATACATATATATATAATATATAATATATATATATATATATGTATAGATTTATTATTTTAGAGTTTCTAACTATCTTCACTCTGTAAGGTTGGTCTAAAATTAGTTTATATGTCAATTTTGATAGTTTTTTAATGTTGCTTTTTTCCTTCATTACCATTAATGAACTGTAAAGATTTTCCTCAATGCTACTTTAGAACACATGTATGAAGAAGAAGTACCTGCTAATCCAACTGATGAAGCGATGAAAGGGTAAAGCACTGCTTCTCCTCAAGTCACAGAACTTATTCATTCTGCCCACTCATATCATTACGCGTTATTAACCGATCATATGAAGCCTGTTAGTAATCTAGTGGTCATATAACATCTTTAGTATAGTTTTTCCAGGGTAAAATATGGTGACTACTCAAACTTTCTTATGTTATTCCATAACTCATATTTTATTGTTGTTTAGAAATACTGTTATCTAAACATGCTTTTTGTGGTTTGCTTCATATTTGTTGCTTATAAGTGATGATCTTGAGTGATATAATCTGTTGCTAATTTTTATACATTTTTAAAAATCATAAACACTAATCAAAATTCATCAATTTTTTTTACAGTCTGTGTTCACCTGAAAAATTGTTTTGCTATGCGATAAAACAGGCAATGCACTTTAAACAATTTTAAGAGGTTCTCAATGTAAGAAATAGAAATATTTGAAATTTAACAAAATGGTTACACGCATTTAGCTAGGCTATAGAAGCTATCTCCTAGAGTAATGAAGGTTGGAATTATTCCACTAGGTTTGATGATGCTGCTGAAAGGTTGTGGCAGTTTTGCTAAGTAAAATAATGTATCAACAATGAAACCTGTTGATACATATCATGCATCTTTGCATAAGAACAGAAACTAATTTCTTAAAGCTTTTCAAATTGTACTGAAAAATTTTGTGTAATGTGTAAAAGCTTTGATGTGGTTGAATTAAATAAACTAGCCCAGAGATAGAAGTTGGCAGCAGGAAATCAAGTTGCAGAAATTGATACGAAACGTAATTTACAATAGACGAAACCTTATTTGAATCAAATATTTAAAACCAAGTAGAAATCTTAGATATAAATACTTGCAGACATCCTTGTTTGCATTTACAATTAATACCAAGTACCAACTGACAGACGATTCCTAACAAAAATCATATGCTGTTTTTTTGTCAAACAATGGCCTGACTAAATTATGAAAATACTGTAGACTCTTGGATATAAACTTATCTTGCCTGTAAGCCAACCTTAAAAAAGCAGCAGTAAAATGAAGAATTTTTATGGAAAAATTTACACACAAGCTGGCCAGAAAAGCTGTGACTGACTGTACCACCTATCATGACAAAATTTTCCATATGAGAATAACTCGTGGCATATCATCAGCGGTGTAGTGCAGATTGACTCGGTGTATGAGTATGTCCAAGAGCTGTTTCGTATTGCTTATGTAGGCTTTGCACAATATGTTTATGATTACTGATTGGTTCCTTAATTAGCCTATTACAGCAGCTTTACTTAAACAAAATGAAACAATCATTTATCTGTGTTGGGTCAATAAGTAGCCTTTTTACAGTCCAAGCTGAGCTCCATCCTATTTTGAAGAAACTTCATCTTTTGTTGCAATTTCTCTCTCGCGAATACCAGCCATGACAAGCGCGCTACAGCTAGTGAGGTTTTACAATTACGGATGAATGATCTTCTGAAATTGTTTATTGAGCAATGGTACTAGTGACCGTAATTAATTACTTTTAGTGCTAATAGTAATTCTGAAACCAATAATAATATTGCCATCTCATCTGCCTCAGAACAGTCGCAACTTGGTACTAATGGTTGTAGCAAAAAGGTCAAAATACTAATTATAACAAGCTATCTAACATGACCAGCTTGCTTATGGTTGTAGTTGTTGAGATTAGGTTAGCATAATTTCATTTAATTTTAGTGCAATTAGAATTGTGCACGTGTCTCTGGCACATTAAGTATGAGCTGGAGCTTTTTGCTTAGTATGTTATTTGCATTCTAAACTCAGCGTATGTCCTAGAATCTACACTACTTTCATTTTACCTGAAGATTTGTTTTGAACTGTTGGTTTTATTTCATCGAAGAAAACAAACATAACAGTGAGAAATGAGAAAGAGTAGGTTCAACGATAACTCACCTGCGCAGTAGCGTAGCTAGTCACGATGCTGGGGCTAGCATATGAATTGGTTAAAATACTTTAATGAAACAACACAGCAATCGCTCAAGTTAATCAAAGAGCTGTTGTTTGAGACTTGACCATAAAAATATTAAAATTGCATTCCTTGAACTTGACCAAAGTTTCAGACATATGAAACGTTCCATCTAAGACCCAATGCTGAGGAGAAAGATGAAAGTTATGGAGCTATCAAAGAAGGGTCTGCGTTATATGTAGTAAATGGAGTAGGAATTTTTAAAGCATGAAATGCTTACGAAAAAGTACAAAATTTTGAAATTGTTTTACTGGGTGGAATGCTAATTTTTTTAAATAAAAAAACCAACGGCAATTTTGCTTTTTTTCATGCACAATTTTATACTTGATTCTCCTTGGCTCAAATGATTTAAAGAGACATTGCTTGGGACTTATAATATAGGCCTTTATAAACAGTGGTTCAAAGCAGCAAATTTGTTGCTTGTAAACTCAACAGGGGCTACCAGAGCTCAATAACTTTTCTAAGACCTATATTCATTGGAGTACACAATTTTTAGTGCTAATGTATTGTTGGATTTGATTGTTAAGTGACCAATCGAAACCGATTTAATAATACTGGCAAAGCAAGGATTGGTTGGAAACCATCTAACCAAGAAGTATACTACTATTCTGGTAAATGGGTGAACTATATATATGTATATACATATATATATGTTTGTTTTTGCCATTTACATCTTTACGTTTTTATTACCCGAACAACGCCAGGTAGCACAGCTAGTACATATATATATATATACATGTAGATATATATATGTAATATATAGATATATATAAATATATATCCATATATATATGTATATACGTATATATATATCTATATATATACGTATATATATATATATATATATACAGGTGCACCTTTGCAGACTGTGCAAAGATGCACCTGAGACCATCCAACACATCATCAGTGAATGCAAGCGACTTGCAGAAAACGCATACGCAGAGCGGCATAATGATGTCGCAGGTGTTGTGTATGGAATTCCAAGTGATGAGTATGGCCTTAATAAACCACATAATTCATGGGAAGCTCCTGGTAAGGTCAATGAAAATGACCACGGTAAGATCCTCTGGGAATTTAACATCCGGCCTGACAAGCACGTCCTAGCAAACCAACCAGATATCTTGGTGGTGGACAAGGAGAACAAAAAGGCCACCATAATAGATATGGCAGTACCCAATGACTACAATATGGCCGGAACAACAAAAGAAAAGGTAGAGAAATATCTCCCTCATGGAGAAATATTGAAAAATGTTGGGATGTAAGAACATCTGTGATCCCAGTAGTCATTGGGGCACTGGGCGCAATAACACCGGCGCATAAAATGTGGCTTGTCCAGATAACGATAGCAATCAACTCAGGTGAGTTGCAGAAAGGTGCTCTATTGGGAACAGCTAAGATCTTGAGGCAAGTGCTCAAACTACCAGGTCTCTGGTAGGAGACCCGAGTTAAAGCATAAATTACCACCCATATGGGTTAACTGGGGTGAGGAAACAACTATATATACATATATATATATATATACTTATATATACGTATATATACATGTATATATATATATATACTAGTTAGTATAATTGTTTTTTGTAAAACAATGGCCTTACTAAATTATGAAAATACTGTAGACTCTTGGATACAAACCTATCTTGCCTGTAAGCCAACCTTAAAAAAGCAGCAGCCAAATGAATAAATTTATGGGAAAATTTACACACAAGCTGGCCAAGGAAGCTGTGACTGACTGTACCACCTATCATGACAAACTGTTGCATGAAAGCATAACTCATTGCGTATTACCAGCTGTGTAGTGCAGATTGACTCAGTGTATCAGTATGTCCAAGAGTGGCTTGGTATTTTTTCTGTAGGCTTTGCACAATATGTTTATGATTACTGAGTGGTTCCTTAATTAGCCTATCACAGCAGCTGTACTTATACAAAATGAAACAATCATTTATTTGTGTTGGGTCAATAAGAAGCATGTTTACAGTCCAAGCTGAGCTCCATCTTATTTTGTAGAAACTTCATCTTTTGTTGCAATTTCTCTCTCGCGAATACCAGTCGTGACAAATGCGTTACAGCTAGTGAGGTTTTACCAATTGCGGATGAATGATCTTCTGAAATTGTTTATTGAGCAATGGTACTAGTGACTGTAGTTAATTACTTTTTGTGGTAATAGTAATTCTGAAATCAATAATAATATTGCCATCTTATCTGCCTCAGAACGGTCGCATCTTGGTACTAATGGTTGTAGCAAAAAGGTCGAAATACTAATTATAACAAGCTATCTAACATGACCAGCTTGCCTTTGGTTGTAGTTGTTGAGATTAGGTTAGCATAATTTCATTTAATTTTAGTGCAATTAGAATTATGCACTTGTCTTTGGCACATTACGCCTAAGCTGGAGCTTTTTGCTTAGTATGTTATTTGCATTCTAAACTCGGCGTACATCCTAGAATCTACACTACTTTCATTTTACGAAGATTTGTTTTGAGTTGTTTGTTTTAACATACAATGTAGTTTATATTTTTTCTACAGTCTTTCTAAAATGATGTGAACACAAAGTTAATTGTTTTAAGCTTTTTAATTGCTTTTGCATTTGATCTAAGCTTTTGCCAGTTGTAGTTATTGTTTTTCTTGACATAATGACCGTATGTTGCAGATTAACAGATGACACCAAATATCAATGTTTACTATATCGTCATATGTCCGTGTTCATTGCACAATACTTAGGTGATAGTCTGTGATTACATTGTACACGTTATCATTATATTACCCATTGATTTGCACATCAACAAATAGTCTGCAGCATAGCAGTTTATTTGTTGAATGTGGTCGAAGAAACAAAGAAATACTATTCCCACAGCATCTTTCATGAAATAAAATGTAGACCAACCAGTTAGTGATGGTCAATAACTAACGCCAAAGCGGAGCACATTGCCTCGAACATGTTGAATATGTTGGATGCAAGGCAAATCATTGGAAAGTATGACAGCTACAATATTTATCAATGTATTCTTCCTGTCTTGGTTATGCCGCTGGTTTTTGTGGCACAGAGTTGAGTGAATAGTTGCTGACAGTACAACCATGATATACGTCAATATAGTGAACCAGTCTTCAAGGGAAAACGTAGGAAAACTATATTAGTGAAATGAGTTAATTGACAGTGATGAAATGCTAATGGGATGCTGGCACTCTAGACACCCTGTTTCTAACATATTTCGTGCTTTTGAATTTTTTGCATAACGATTTCATAATTCAGTATGCGCAATGTGTTTGAATCCCATTTGTGTATTCTTTACGGTTTCATGAAAATTACAGCAGTTTTTGCTTTGATTGGAGAACATGAAGGTCCATGATAACGAATTCAAGCGGATGCTGTGACTCGCTAAGTGAATGTGTGGCACTTAAAGCCATTGAAAGCTAATTATAATTATTTTAGTGCTTTTCGTCTATGACAACTTTGCTTTGTGGAAACAGCTAAAAATGATTTATTGTGTTGGTTTGCATGGCTGCAATAAATGAATTATTGTGTTGGTCACATATTATGAAAACTCTGTATGACTTACAGCTTATGGATGATAGAATCCTTCAGGGGAGGATGCATTTCTTTTTGGACAAAACGACCAGTCTTTCTCTTAGTTTTAGCTACTTTCTAGCTATGCCTTCTCCTAGTATTAGTCTCCATCCATTCTTTGGCTCCTAGCTTTTGCACTCACCTAGTTTTTGCTTTTTCTAATGCTTTTCATCCAGTAACCTTTGTTCTCTACCTAGTTTTTGTCTGCCATTGGTCTTAGACAATATATAACATGTCAACTAATGAAAATAAGTAGTACAACTCCCATTTTTACTAGTAAATTTATATTACAACTTGTACATACATTTAAATTAGGTATATGGTAAAACAGAAACACAGACGGGCACATAGTATGAGTGTGTGTATATACATTTGTAAGCCATGAGTTTCATTACATACACGTGTTTAGAGATGATTGTGATATGTATCAAAAAGACAATTAGTATGAGACAACTCCAAGCAGTGGAGCTATAGGTAGCCTTGATAAGTTACAGTCAAGTGAGTGGTGGTTACTTTCTTAATAGAATACAAGCACATCATGTATATAGCAATAGCAAAATATAGCTTAGCTGGTTTAATATTAGCAGGGATAGTTGGTTACTAGGATTGAATGAAAATCAGTGAAATGACACGCACTAACAATCAAAAGAGTACCGAAGTAGGCCTCAAACTTTTTCATTGTAAAATTGGAAAATTATGGCACCTCTAGAAAATAATGTATATATACTCAATACAGTGAACCCTGCAATATGACATTGTTATTTTATCTATAATAATGTCATATTACAGGGTTAGATTTAGAGTTGTTACCCTAAATCTAACCCTGCTATTAGTTTTAGGGTTAGATTGCAGAGGTTAGTTTTATAAAATGAAAATGTGGTGAAGAGAATGTAAGCGCCTATAGTTAATTTATAATGCCAACTCCCAAGTGAGGACACCAAAAATTTATATACATGTAATAGCGAATCGGTATTTGCAAAACATTCACTAACTCATAAACTGTTTACAACTAGGAAGGCTTGGATTTTTACCAATGAGTATTGGTATTTTGGTAATATGGTACTTTATTTCACAGTTTCACTGACACCAACAGCACATCAGCCTCATCGTGAAGTCTAAAATTACATAGCAAAATTCACACTAATGTACAATAACACATATAAAACCTTTCAAATTACATTGAATACAAACAAAAATGTAAACAAGTGTATGCAGTCAAAAGATAATAAAGTGTAAAAAGACATATGCACTTCTAACCTTTGTTTCCTTTACTATTAAATCTTTACTCTCTAAACGACCATAAAATGGATCACACTACAAACCAAAATACTTACTTGAATGCATTTTTAACAACAAATTAATGTTGTTGAAAACATTGTGGAATGTTGTCTAACTAAATAGTCTAAACTGACTGAACATGCTGAGCGAATGGTTCAAGGCGGCAAAAGTTTAAAATGTGTCTGCACACCATAAAGTCACATCTCATTGGTCAACAAAACCAGCCCTAAGAGCCTAATCCAATCCTATCCAAACACACACCCATGGCGTGACAATAACCAAAAAAGCACTAATTCAGACAGAGCACAAACCGATCTGCAACGAACAGTTGTGCAGTGCACAACTGTTCTTGATCTACTGTTCACACTTGTTACATAACTTTTTGTATCATGCCATGAAACAAAACACTAGTCCAATTTCTTGAAAATCAGAAACATTTACACTCCTACAAAACTTAAAAATTGCAACAAATTAATCTTACTATTAAATTTTTTATATAGCCCACATAACAACCTAAAGTGATTAAAAACAATCTATTATACTGATAATGACAAGATGAGAGTAACATAAATATGTAACATGAAATTACTAAAGTAAGGTCTACATAAATTATAAATGATTAAAATGTAGTTTCTAGTAGTATTTCTGTACAGTTCCTAAAGAAGTTTCACAAGCTTTTGTACTGGTCTTTGCAAAAAGGTTGCTCATCCCATTATATTGGCTTGTTCTTGCTTTTTACTTTGGATGCATGTGTTCACTATGTCTCTATCCATTCTGGCACCAGCGATAATCCAGTAGCCACTCTCTCTAACTGCATTCAATATATGCGCTTGCTCATCCTAGGTGAGATTGTTTGTGACATTCTGTGATGAGTAAATTAGCTATATGACTATTCTTAGGAATGGTAATTGGATGATTTTCACTCAGCTTGTACATCATACTGCTTTTAGCTCTCCCACCAATGCGCAATAGTCTTTCTCCATCGATATATGGATCAAACTGAAGTATGGTGCTAGTTCTGGATATCTGTCGTTTCCTTTCTTATGCATGTGACTCTGCTGCAAAATGCCTTCTCTGAGCTACTCGAATAACAAACTTCTCTGCTACATCTAGTTCTGTGACTGTGGGGGCATAAATATTGTTCCATGATTTAATTCGGCAGATTTTTAGCAAATAAGCTTTAGAAGTCAACAGCTTCTCGAGACTACTGAACATCAGGAATCTGTCAAACATCTGGGCCCCTGGACTAACTTTGGTCTGTTTGACTTCCTTAACCTTTTTTACTTCAGGTTCTGAATCCTTCAGTACTTTAATCTTTTCATATTTTAAAAGCTTTTCTTGCATCTCAATTAATTTCATATCTTTTTGAGAGGCCATGGTTTGTTTATTAGAGTCAAGTAATGTTGTTGAATTGATTATATTCTCTGTAGCTTCTTTTTCCTTTCCTTGCTGGATTTTTTTTAAAGCAGGGTCCATCCCAACATAGTTCACTGCGCAAAAGGTTCTCCTCTTTTTCCTGATATGGATTCTAAAAGTTCAAATGCTTCCGGGCAGCCTGTGCCAATCAACAAACCTATAGGTAGGTCTAAAGATGGAGGTAAATAATGACTATAGTTTCATAGGTGTGGAAACTGGTGAATGTTGACACAAGCAGGTATTGTTTAGGTGTCACATCTATGTATGTACGTATGTACGTATGTACGTATGTATGTATGTACGTATGTATGTACGTATGTATGTACGTATGTATGTACGTATGTATGTATGTACGTACGTACGTACGTACGTATGTATGTACGTATGTATGTATGTATGTATTTATGTATGTATGTATGTACGTATGTATGTATGTATGTACGTATGTATGTACGTATGTATGTATGTATGTATGTATGTATGTATGTACATGTGTAATGTACGTATGTATGTACATATGTAATGTACGTATGTATGTACATGTGTAATGTACGTATGTATGTACATGTGTAATGTACATATGTATGTATGTTTACATGTATGTGCGTATGTATGTACGGATGTATGTATGTATGTATGTATGTATGTACGGCTGTATGTACATATGTATGTACATACATATGTATGTATGTATGCATGTATGTATATACGTATGTATGTACGTATGTATGCATGTTTGAATGTATACATGTGTGTATGTTTGTTTGTATGTACACGTATGTATGTATGTATATATATACATATACACCTGTACATAAAGCATACACATACACTAAAATGAATGAATGTATCTATAAACATATATATTAATATATATATATTTTAACTGTGCTCATTTTGTGCGTGTGAGTGTGTGGGTGTGCCTGTGTGTGCGTGCGCATGTGTGCAAGCGTGCGTGCGTGTGTGTGTGTGCGTTGCTATCAATATAAACAAAAGTTGATGTATATATATTTAAATCAATATATATATTTATGACCATATATATTTTATTTACTTTTACTTAAATAGTATACATATATTATATACATATATGTATGAAAGTACATGTACATGTATGTACTTACAACATTTAGCTTTTACAATTATTCAAATACTGTGCACATTTTCAGTATAGTTTTATTCCGTTCCAGGGTTGGTGTTGTATAGTAAAAAAATTGCATGAAAGGTAATAGAAGCAGTAGCAATTATATAATATAGTGCAAACATCCCCTGGCAAAGTTTTATACAAGTACTGTACATATTAAGAGTTAGCAACACAAAAGTAATTTAAACGTAATAATTACAGTTGCCTACACTAACTTTATGATCTTTAGTGTATTTATTAGTTATGATCTGCATTAAAAGGTATTGTTGCTATATGCAGTCGGCATCGTGAAGAGTTCCCACCTTCAAGACAGATGTCAGTCTAATACAAACTTTGAAATCACTTTAAATAAGTTCAGTTTACTGAACATACATTTGTTTTTTTAACTACTGTATATTACTGAATTTCAAGCATTCATCACCTAAATTTTATCCCATATTGGTTTGAGAGAAGTTGTCTGATCACACTGACCTTTTGCTTGAAGTGATCGCAACTCTAACTTTGCCAATAAATTCAAAGAGAAATTATTACCATTTTACACATGGCAACTGCTCAGCTAAAAGAAATCGGTCATTGTGTTGCTTTCGGTGAAAATGTTTTTTGCCGAACAGCATTTTGACGTCTTTCTTATTTTGATGCTTGTAATAAGCACACCAAACACCAAAATCGAACTCAGACAAAACCAATGAGTGCGTATGGTGAAATAAGATTGATATGATGAGGTGAATTAATTATCATGTTCTGCTTCGTAAGGTTAAAAAATTGTATAGGGTAATGGTATCCTGAGGGTGCACTGTTTACAAATGAGAATTTACAGATTAATAACCTAGCCTGCTGCAAGATTCCATGACTTGGTCAAAATCTGAAATTTAAAGGCTGACTCCCAACAAATTTTACATTACAGCTAATTGATATCGAAAGATTCATCAAGTTTTACTCTGCTGTGTTGTAGGCTTAAAAATGTGGAAGTGTAATTACAAGCTTTAAAAACCAAAAAGTTAACAGTTATTCACAACCATCACAAAAACGCCAGAGATTGGAATTCTTTTCAAAGCAGATCCATGTTGATTCAGTTGAACACAGTGTGCTTTTGTTTACAACTTCCTGCCACCTCATTCATCATATTAGTTTTGTCTTTTTCATCAATTATTGCATTTATTTCATATTTATTGTTATGCTGTAACTTTGAGGAATGATAACTCCAAACTTAGCATAAAAATCAATTCAATTTTTAACTTTAGCTCGAGGGGCGCTCAAGAGATTTTCGGTACGACCCAAAGTTTTTTTCATAAACTAGTGCTATGAGACGCTTTATTGAGCCTTTTATCGGCAGTTAATTTTACGGGATAAAATCACATGAAACAACCATATCAACCAACATGGAGTTGAGTACGTCATCAAAATCAAGAGAATCCAACCTACATCCGCTTTTAACCTGTTAGTTTTTAAGCTTTGAAGAACTTTTCATGTCATTTCCACATATTTTGAAAGTATAAAACATCTGAGTAAGACATGGTGAACCTTTTGATGCCAAATAACTGCAATGCAAACTCTTTGCAAGACTGCATTTATTTTTCATAGCAATATAACATATACTGCATTAATGACAAACAGTACAAATATCTAAAACAAGGTAACAATACAAAATACTTGTAATGAAATTGTCTGAGCTCAATGTTCATTTTCGCTCAGATACGACAACGCTAAAGAAGCTTATCCCATCATGATTAAATTATCACGAACATAATCAAATGCCAAATTTAATGTATTCTACAAATGTATATGTACTTAATGTATAATTAAAAACTATTAATATTAACATATGATTTTAATTCTTAGTCAATCGACACGATGCATTTCAATTGTATATTTCTGGCTTTACCACAATTAATTATCAAAGTCTATTCACAAACGCTGTATCGCTGCTGTGCAGTGTTTAATACTTGTGGTCAATCAATACACTCTGATATAAATAGTTGCTTTTTGTTTGTATTATCAGTAAGAAACTCAAAACTAAAATTCATGCTCCTAACATAACAATGCAAATAGATAAACTTGGCGAATTCAACACATAAAAAACAATTTTTGATAAATAACGAACAAACTTTACTTCTATAGTTCTATAAACAAAATTTTCCATATTTTTTATGCAGGCAGCAGAAAAATACTTAGAGAGACCTCATTGACAAAAAAACTTGCAAAATTTTGGAGTAGAAACTCTCAAAGCTTTGTGAGGCCATAACCGGAGATAAATTCAATTGATAAAAATGAGAATTCTGATAGCGATGCTGAGTGCATAGTTAAGTCCATATGACATGTTTGTTAGTTCATAGAACCAAATAGTTTCTGAAAAGACAAAATAGTTTTGCTACTATTAAACTAATTTGCAATGAGTAACCAACATAATTGATCTCTGCAGTAGTTAGCCAATGATCTATATGTGTGGTCATGTACATTTAGGTATGATCAACTAGCAAATTACGCGTAAGTACAAAAGCTATGACGTTGCAACATGACGTTAAGTGATTATCATCGGTTACTTCCAAATCAGCAACCCAAGAGCAATGCCTAGACTTCTGCACATGTGAAATATGTGCAGAAGATCTGGCATGGAGTACTGATATGGAGTATATCAGCTACTAATTTCCTTATAAAGCAGTCATAGCAAAAATGTAAATCAGCTTTTTAGAGTTTTCCTAAAATAAAAAAGGCATAATTTTTTACTTTTATTTAGCAGCTACGTTGCATCTAATATTTAACCAGCTATAAAAAGTTGGTCTATGATCAAGTTATTAATATACAAAGCCTATTTAGCAGATTGAGTCATTGCATAACTAACATTAATTTTTGAGCTCATCACTTGTAGGACGCATCAGTCTGCCTACTTCTGAATGTCATCCAATTTCAACTACTGTTTAGGAATGATTTAGTTTGAATCCAGCCAACCTGTTGTTCTACAATCAACCACTCGTAAGCAGTAATTAGATTATGGTGCGCTATTCATTTTTCTATTTGGGTAGTTAGGCTATGGTATTTAATGTTCCTTTTTTTCTAAGATTACTATGTACTAACTCCCTCGTCAAAATCTCGATTGCATCTGTACTAAATTTATCTATATGTAAATTACATGTTTCAATGACATACAAACAACCAGTTATTTTGCATAATCACAGTTTGTAGATTTTGACATCCTTTGTGTAAGATGCGATATCAATCATTAGCATATCTGGACCAACACTGCTTGTATAAGATAGACTATTTTTGCTATTATTAGTTTGCTAGATATTTACATATCATCCAGCTGTAGTTTTAAACCTGTTACTGGCTAACATGAACTAACGAGTGAAACAAGGGAGAAAAAAATAGTTACATGGATAAAAATTCATGCTTTTTAGAGCTTGTGATAATGTGAATACAGAAGAATGAATAAATTTCTAATATTCCCACAGCAACATGACCTATTTAAACATGAGTATACTTCTGTACTGAAATTGTCACACATTTTCTTTAAATTTTAAAAGTTTTATTTGATTGTTAAAAACTGCTTTGACATATGTATCAAATAGAAAACAAGATGGCTAATCAGTTGGATACAAAAGCTGCTTAATATCTATCACTGTTAATTTTCTAGCACTTATCATTGCATGCTTTTCTAAGGCTATAAAAAGCGCTACTTTGTAAACCAAGAAGCATTTTTTTCAGGGTAACAATTGCTCATTTGGGCAATTATTAAAATTCGATATGACTAGCAAAGTTGAACAATTTAAAAGCCATTTGATCTTACGCCAAGCATTTTGAACTACTTAATGTTTCCCAACGCAAATTTTATGTCGGTCAATATGGCACAGTCGGTCTGAAAAATGAAGTTTTTAACTAAAACATATTGAGGCAGTGAAGAAATAAATGTTTCCACAGATAAAATATTATCCACATATAAAATTCAGTTACCACCAACATATACAAATTGAATTATTAAAATATGCAGAAGCCATTAGCAATAAAAATGTTAACAGCTGAACAATTGATTTCAGATTATTGTCTTTGTAGTAATTGGTTTAGCTAATGCTTGTAACCTTTTACATAATTATACTAAGTAACTAGCTGTGCTTTTCGACATTGCCTTGGTATTAGAATTAGCTTATCAACAATAAGAAGTAATGAGAGTTGCCTGCCACTTGCTATTAGCCTGGCACAATATCAATGGAAAATTTGATTACACATAATAATGAGAGCTACCATCTTCTCATGAAGTTGTGCTATGACCCTGCGTATTACGCAAAGTCATTGGGTATTTGCTCACATATAGCAAGATATATCAGCTATCAAACAAATTAATGTCTGTCGCCTAAACTATGCACTTCTATCAAACTCACTTTAAATGTTGATAAAACTAAGTTCATGTTACTAAAAAAAAAAAAAATTTTATTTAGCTAACAGTCATCCCTTTTTTAGTATCAACTAACCAATTTTTCATACAGATCACACTAAATTCTTAGGTATTTTCATTCATTCTAATCTCACTTGGAAGAAAGACATATAATACTTACTAAAAAACTGAGACCCTTATCAGGCTTACTCTATCACACATTTGAATTTTACCCCGCAAACCATTGCTTTTAATATACAATTCCATGGTTAATTCCAAACTTTAATGTTGCATTGAGGCATGGGGCAATGCACCTCCTAACCATCTTACAAATTTAATAACACTTCAAAAACGCATAATAAGGACTATTCACCAAAAAACCTCCGCCTCACTCACACTTTCAAATCATCATCTATAATGCCTATCAGTTCATTATATTCATACCACATCATACTTTTAGCCCATCAATAATTTTATTGTAATTAAATCATTCCCACAAAATGTCAAACCCGATTCTCCAACTTCTGTCTAAATCTCCCACAATCTTCTTCCAGCAAAGGCCATCGCAGGGTGGATTTCAAACAAGCCATTTTTTGGAACCAGCTCCCTATTAAAGGGAGCTCCCTATTAGTCTATTAAAGGCATAGATAAGGTGGCCAGTTTCAAGAGAGAACTCAGGTTGTATCTTTTAACATGTGAATAAAACCGATGACGACAAGCCCAACTCCACGACTAGCTATGCTATTGCTTAATATGGGCTTAATCACTCCTCCAGCTTTTTTCTTTTGCTTAACTAATTTTGTTGATGAAAACAAATCACTAATCACACATCACAAGTCGTACAGGGCCGAACTTGTGAACCGGAGGGTCTGAGATCAAATCTTCATCGATGCAAATTGTTTATTCCAAATTTTAATAGCTATCGCCTGAATGCAAACATGCGAGCTACTTTGAGAAATGTATATATATTAAAGTTAAAATTAATAATTACTGATAATTATATTATTATCGGGTTTTTAATATGAAAAAATATTAATTCGATGTTTTTACCCAGAAAATACTATTAACTAAAAGTTATTAATTCTAATAAATAACTTTAATCTCTATCAAATGCCAATGCGTTTAAATTGAATAGTTTCTGCTTTGTATCCAAATAATTATCCTCATCTACTCAGAAATGCTGCACTGCTGCCGTGAACTAGGATCAAACACTTCCATCAATCTTTACACTAAAAGATGACTAGCTATCTTCTATCCGTATTATCTGTATTAATATCTGTATTTCCAACAAAACCAAAATTTATGCTCCTAGCATATATTTTGGTTCATTACGAAGAGATAAATTGGCTAAATGAGCGCAAAATGAGCGCATGGGAAAATAATTGTTTAAGAATTAACAAAAAAAAACTAAGCTTGTACCATCTCATAGACAAAGTCATATTTTACGCTTGGCTATTTAGCAGCAGCTACAAAATAAGTGCTACTAAAATTTATAATATAAATGCAAAATAATATATTGACTACTATCAAGGCTTTAGGATGAGCTGTAGCAACAGATAAATTTGATTGTGAAAAGTAACATTTTGATAACCAAGCTAACTGCTTAGCATAAATATATACTGCCTGTTTGTTAGTTCATAGTATTAGATAATGCTCAACAAAACAAAAGGTTTTTGTATTATTAAGCTAATATATATGGGACAACTAACATAGTTCATCACAGCTGTGGTTGGTCAATATACCATATGGGTGGTCCTATTCCTGTAAATCTAGCCATGGTGAAGCAGCCAATCACATTCAAATAGAAACGCTATCACGGAGCGATGCACAACGTTGAGTGATTAGAGTCAGTTGCAATCAGCATTGCTCTAAGTACTGCTTTGACTTTTGCATGTGTTAAATATAGTTTTGATTTAGTTCGCTACCGATCTTCTTATGAAGCAGGCATGGCAAAAATGTAAGTCGGTTTTTCTAGTAATTTAGTCATATTTTATTACTTTTTGTTTAGTAATCAAACTTTATCTAGTTTTCACTAAACTATCAAAAGTCTGTGTAGGATCAAATCGCTATTTTTGACAAGTCTGTGTAAGATTGAGTCATTGAATAAGTCATTGAATATTTGGGCTTGTTACTAGTTGCAAAACTCGTCAGCGTGTCTACTTTTGACTGATGTCTAACTTCAAGTACTGTGGAGAAGTGGCTTAATTTGAAAACAGCAGCTTTGTTATTTTACAATCAACCATTTGGAGGCAGTACCTAGAGTTTTATGTGTTATTTATCATTTTATTTCATCCACAATGGTATTTATTTCTACTTCTACTTTCTGAGTGTACTACATAGTGACTCTTATGCCACCAAGACATTTGTTTCAGCAGCTTGTATGTCTATATATGTAAATTACTGTAGGTGTTTTATTGACCTAAAAGCTTTCAGTCATTCTACATAATCATACTCTTTAGACTTTGACATCCTTTGTGTAAGTGTATAATATGCAATGTCAATCCTTAGCATATCTGGAACTGCATGTTTAAATTAAGCTTGCTACAAAACTCAGTTGAGGCAGCAAATCAATCAATGTTTCCATCAAATTGTCACCATTGAGCTACTTTTCAGTCGTAGGTTTTGAGTGATAGTGGTTGGCACAAACAAGTTTTAGTTGTAAGGCCAAGAATACTTCAGTGATAGTTATTTATAGCAGTATCAAACCTCAATCTTTCAAATTATTTACCACCCTATTTATTAGAAGGCAGTCAAAAATAATTATTTTGATAAAATTTTCAATAGCTCAAGCAAAGATGACAAAACCCCTTGTGTACTTGGCTACCTATATGTGGTTATAACTCTTCGTTTATGGTTCCTTTCCGTAGGCAATTGTCTACTGATGCTATACTGGCCATAGTGACAGGCCTCTCAATGACTCTACGAGTTGTTTTTGCACTCTTATCTTTTAAGGCTCTATATCTTCATTGCTTGTCAACTCTTCGAGTGAAGTGAATGTGGTCTAGATGTTTTGTTGAATGTTCTGCTCTTTTAAATGTTGGAGAGTTGTTGGTGTTACTAGCGACTTGAGTTTCTTTCTTGTTCCTGTTTTATTTTGCTATTTATTATTTTATTGTTTTATTTGATGTAACTGCTTATGGTCTGATGTCAGAATTTTAATTATTTTGCTTGCATGTAGTTTTGCAGTTTGTTCCACTAAAAAGCAGTGCCTTAACCCTTTGAACTCTGACGGCTAGTTTTCCGGAATTGCAAAGGGTGTCAGAAACCCTAATGACCGGAACAGCAGCTTTCGCATGAGTCTGTTTACAAATGACGTTTCTATGTAAAAATGTTATTCATGGAACTTAATAACTAAATAAGACTTTAGACCGAAAATTTTACTTTTTTTTAACCAATTCTAAATGTATTTATTTGGTTCCTTCATTAGAATATCAGTTTTTATTGGAACAATTTTGTTAAAAAAATTTGAACTGACTAATTTGTTGGTAGGTCAGAGATGATTGTAATGCAAGTAAAGATTTATGTGATACTAACTAAGATTTTTCAAATTATTTCGAGACATAAAACAATGATGAGCATATGCTCACTGAATATAAAACTGTTGCAAAGAATTTTACAAGTTTTTTTGTTGAAAAAACTTTTAATGGTTGTAGTCGGGGGAACTGTGAAACACTTTTTTCAGTTTGAGACATTTTCTGTGTGTTTTCGGATTTTTTACTTGTGCTTTGCCTAAAATATTTGTATTATTACCACATTTACATGTATTTGATAAAATTTAAAAACCGTCCGATTGTTAGACAAATTGCTAAGAGATACATACAGCCATTGACAATGACAGCCAGGCTTCAAAAGGTTTAAATATGGTAAAAAAATATAAATCTTTCAGTACGCTCCTTGGCCTATGGAGCGTACCAACTACAAACACAACTTTTTAGTAGTATTCTAGTCTTTTTTGCCGTCAAGGTATTGTTTTAGTAGCCTCATGTCATGTTTCTACATTTATGTTGGTGAAAAACTATATCAAACAAATCTACGATTGGTACATTAGAATGTCCTGAATAAAGCAAAATTTTGAATGTAACTAAAATATATTGAATCAAATGTAATAATCATTGTTCTTGCTTGTGCATGATTGACGATTTCATATAATGTAGATTAAATTGCAAAAGTTCAGCAACAGTTAAATATTGTCAGCTCCTGCAAATTTGGCCGTATTGGTTTTAATTATTCTTCAATTGGATTTGTTGTTCTTAAGAGTTTTATTCTGATAACTGAGGGTGTATTGTGTTCTATTCATGTGCCGTCCTGATTATTGTTAGTAATCCTCATTGTGCTCGCTTATGAGCAGTTTGCCATACAAGAGCTGTTTTCTTATAAAGGTGGTTTTATATATTATACTGTTTGGTTGTGTATGACCAGACTATGCTAATCTTATAAATCTCTAATCTTATAAATCTCTAATAATTCTTAGCTTTCTTTTCAATGAGATATTTGTCATGTTTGAGATTTTGAGATATTTTAAATCTGCCTAACATAATTTATAACAGTCTTATATCTATGTAGATGTCATTTAAGCTTGCAAAAATTCGGTTGTCTATATAAAACTAACATTTTTTTAGAACGATCAGTTATTTGGCAATGTTTGTGATATGTAGGTTGGCAGAAGGTTAAACAGGAAATCTCGTTGGCATTCTTACGAAGCCATATTGGGTGTAGTTTTCATAAAGAGTAAATGGTGTTCCATTCAGCTTTTTCATTTTGCTGAGGCAGTGAGTGAAAGTCTGATGTGCCATCTACAAAGGAAAACAGTGTATTCCCAGCCATGTGAAAGTTTATCGCTCGAGTCAATGGTACATCATTAAGTGTTTTTTTCAAAGTAAACTTAGAGGTCTGTATATTGCAACTTCCCTGACTCCCTTTCTGTTCTTCTTTAGTACAAACAAAAACATAGATTACCAGGTCAAACAGTCTTTTGATTATTTTTATGAGGGTTTTGAGTATTTGTTCAATTGGCTTCAACCTGTGAAAAAGTTATCCACTCATTATCCTCAATCAGTTAGCTTTTGAGGTGTTTACTAGTGCAAAGTTTTTGTATTTTATCTGCCTGACAATTATTCTCTGCGTAAGATGCAGTAATTAGCATATTTTAACCAATATGCTTGTATAAGTCTGATAATTTGTGTGACTCTTAGCTGGCTAGATATGTGCATGTCATCCAGCTGTGGGTTTAAACATTTCAATGACTAATATAAACTATTGAGTAAAGCAACACAACGCTCACACCTTTATACTGAGAAAGGGAACACTTGTTCTTCAAACTTGTTTTGCTTTATTTTATTTTTGAAAGCTGCTTTGACATCGGTATTGGGTAATCAAAAGATTGCTAAAAAGTTAAACAAGAATGTTGCTTAATATTTGTTATTGCTGATTCCCTATTATTTACTGCTACATGCTTTCTTAAAGCCATCAGAAATCCTTTGGTTACGTGCATTTTCAAAGCCATAATAAAGGCTAACTTTTCCAGATTTAAAAAAATGTTGTTTTGTGATCAAATAACCTATTTTTCACAGGTTAACTCTTTTGATTTGATTAGGTAATAATTTAAAATCGCTGTGATTACTACATTTGAATTATTTTATAGACATCTAGCCTTATATCAAGGTTTTGGACCCTTACTTAATTTCTCCCAAAACTAATTTTGATGTCAGTCAATTGAGCACAGTTGTCCCCAGAATAAGGTTTGTTACTAAATCAAGCTGAGACATTGAAGCAATAAATGTTTGATCAATATTGTAATATACCCAAAGAAAAGTCTCTAAAAGATCGAGCTATTGAATAACTAACTGACCAATGTCATTTATCACTAGTTGCAGGAATCATCAGTACGTCGACGTTTGAAGGTCATCCAGTTTTAAAGACTGTTCGGGAATGGCTTAAATAGAAAACAGCAGCTCAACTGTTCTGCAATCAACCACATGAAACTGGTATCTGAATGTTGGCGAGTTATTTATCATTTTATTCCTGCAACAATAGTATTAATTGATACTTGCTTTTTAGTTTACTATGAAGTAACTATTATGTCAACACCTCCATTGTTTTGCTCCATATACCTTTATATGTTAATTAGGTAACCTAATGACATACAAGCAATCAATTATTATACATAATCACAGTTTTCAAATTTGACGTCCTTTGTGTGAGCATGTAAACCACAGTGCCAACAATTAGCATACCTAGACCAAAATGGTGGTATAGACTAAATTGTTTGTGCTACACTTAGATTGCTAAGTATGTAGCTGTCATCTATGGCCAGTTTTAAAGGTGATAGTGTATAATATAAACCAAAGAGTGAAACAACACAGCAAAAATATTGAAACAGTTGTTTAGATCAGTTTTGTGCTTTTGAGAAAAGTGTCTACTATCTGTTACTATTGTAACTCCAATAGATTAAGCAACTTTCTGATATTTGTGCAGCAAAATGGCCTATAGCAACATAACCCATAGGTACACTTCATACTCGTCATTTCAGCCTGAAGATTATAATGCATCTTCGTTTAAAATGCAGCTACTCTGACCTTTATAATTAGTAAAAGACAAAAGTACTCAACAGTGAAACATTGAAGTTCCTTTATATTCATTGTTGCTGATTCTCTAACATATATCGTCACATGCTTTTTTAAGGCCATAATAAATTTTGAGTTTTGGAAATTTTCCCAAATTTCCCATCAAACTTGCAAATTAATGTCACTGAAAGTAGCATCAAAAGTATGTTTGCCTCCAAAATAAAATGTTACTAGGCAAGTTGAGGAAAATTTAACAAAGTTGAAGCAATGTTTCATCAGTATTGTGCGTAATCCTAAAAAGTCTCATGTCTTGTAATTGTCTAGTCTTTTCAAATCAGTGATCCACTGTTCTGTGATGAGTCTGAAATATAGTGGTCAACATAGACAGGTTTGAGTTATAAGACTAAAGAGGCAATGAAACTAGGCAAATTTATTGCATGCAGAAGACCGATGAGATATTACTGGTTTGGGCCTCAACACATTCTACTTCTTGCACACTACAAGAAGAAATCCGCACAAATCAATTCATGCATTTGTAACAATAATTTTTAACCACTTTTATGTAGTAATTACTTCAAAATAGTTTTCAATTTTGAAAGCAAGAAAAACTTGCCATTTTTAAAATGGTCTAATTTTGCAACAATTGACATCAAAATGTTAATTTTTTTCTGGTTATTTTTTGCACCTTTTGTTGGTCATGTCATACAGGAATGAGGAGAGTCTTATTAAATACATGTACAACTTTATTATGCCAATCTAGTGTTTTCACTCAACACCAACTTGCTAGGTGAATTCTGTGATGATTTTGATGCTGTTTCCATGGTAACAAAATGGCAAATTGTTGCCAGTGTATTATCATGTGACTACTATTGACCTCTGACCTTTTTATGTGTTTTACTGTTTTACTTGTAATTAATAAATAGAGACAGTTAGGCTCTAGATGTGAAGCAATAAGCACGCTAACATTAATTAGCAATACACATCGAGACACTACACTAAACTACTATAGTCCTACACTACAGAAGATAATACACACAATAACAATCATACTACACATGGTGGAGGTAGCCTTATTTGATCTTGAAGTACCTATCATTAGCTATGCCACCCAAGACTGTGACTTTGCGTCGGAGGCTTGCTGAGAAGGAAGAGGAGCTCAAACGCTTGGAGGACAGACTAAAATTATTTGAGCTACAGCAGCAAAGTGATCAGGCTGTGGGAGAAATGTCAGACAATGAAGAGGAAGTGAAAGTGCGACCACAGCAGCCTAAGAAAAGTATTTCAAGGACAGAATTAGCATTAATTGGAACATTTTCAGGCTATGGTGCAACTACGGAGTTTATAGAATGGTCAGAAAAGCTAGTGTTGGTAATGCAGGACAATGAAATGACAGACAGTGAAAACAAAAAGGACAATACCATTGTTGCTTGCGGGTGGAGCCTATAATTATTATAGTTCGTTGCCTAATGCAAAGAAAGCAACGTTTGAAGGAATTATGTCAGAGCTGAGCCTACGCTATGGTAGAACCGACGACCAAATATGGAGAGCAACAGCAGAGCTTAATGCTCGTAAGTGGAACATTGGTAAAGAAACTATAGAACAATTTGCTGAGGACATTGACCGTCTGATATCTCAAACAAATAAAAGTTCGAGAGAGAAGTTAGAAGCAGTAATGCGAGGACTGCCAGTAGATGTACAAAAGCAAGTAATGTGCCATCGACCAGCCACGGTTGAAGCTATATTGGAGTATGCCAGGATATTAGCTCCTACAACAGGTCCTATGACTACGACACAACCGTCTGTGGCTAGTGCTTCTGTCTCGACTGAACTACAGGGGGGGTTGTGGCCGGCGGGGGCATTTTGTGGCCTACTGCAGGTCTGGCAGAGTTGGGTCACAGCCTTCAGCTGGTGCCTCGGGAAATCATCTCGGCAATAGCAATCAAATGCTCCTGTTCACGCCGGTTGCCTTGGGGGTTTTTCTGAGTGCCTTATTCTTGCTGCCTTTCTGCTCGTGCACTTGTGGACACGGGGGCACAAACTTCTTGCATGAGCATGACAACTCTAAATCTTAGAAGTGTAGGTAACACAGTAGTTCCTATATTAGGTGTTACTGATGTAGAGGTTAGTATAGGTAGTTTTATCTGTAGTCATAAGTTTCATATTATAGAGAATCTTAGTCATAACATCATACTAGGTGTAGATTTCATAAAGGCTCATAATGCCACTGTAGAATATGACAATCAGGATGGCTCTTTGTTTCTGGAAGGTGTATTTGTTTCTACCATTGAGAGTTCAGATAAACGCTTTCCTACTGTGAGTGTTATCACAGCAGAAACATTTGATATACCTTCCCGAAGCATCGTTGTGTTCCCTGTAATATTCTCTGATAATGCAATAGCTAGTGACAATAGAGGACTACGTGACTGTGTAGCTGAACCTTTAGACTATAGTTCTGGTCCATTGCAAGGTTGCAAAGGTGCTCATTGTATCATTAGCAGAGACAAACCAGTCTATCATATATCAAATGACACAGATCAGGACATAACTGTTCAAAAGGGAATCCCCATAGCTAGAATTTCCCCTATCAACAGACATTCCACAAATACCACAAAGAACATCAAAGCCAGTGAACTAGCTGTTACAGCTAATAATAACCATATGAACGCGCAAGTGTGTAGCAAGAAAGTGGTTCCCCTTGATGGGCAAGCTTCAGCTAATGAGCTGAACATTGACTTTTCAACATGTGCTTTAAATAGCAACGATGAGGCTGAGCTAGTTAGCATGGAAGAGGAAAATTCTGATGTTTTTGCCAAATCATGGACTGATCTAGGTTGCACTGATCTGCATACTCACAAAATTGACACGGGTGAAGCTCATCCAATACGCTCATTTCCTTATTAAACCTCACCAGTGATAAAGCAAGAAATCTCTAGACAAGTAAAAGAATTGTTAGAGCTAGGTATTATAGAGGAAAATGACGATTGTGAATGGTGCTCCCCTGTTGTTATGGTAAGGAAGTCAGATGGTAACTCTTGGCGCATGGCAATAGATCATAGGCGCATAAATGCTGTCACTAAACCAATGATATGGCCTTTACCACTATTCACTGAAGTCATAGATACATTGGGCAGTGCAGATGCTAAGATATTTAGTGTGCTGGATTTAAAAGGTGCTTTTTGGCAAGTGCCATTAGACAAAGATACTAAGGATAAATCTAGTTTTATTACCCATGATGCAGTATATACATTCAACAGAATTCCTTTTGGGCTCATGAATGCTCCAATGTCATTTCAAGCAGTAATGTCTAAAGCATTAAAAGGTATTAGCTGGAAGTACTGTCTTGCATTTATGGATGATATCATAGTATTGTCACGTGAGAAAAATGATAAAAATAATAAATTAAATAATATATGTAATAAACGAAATAATATAATATATTTAAATTATATAAATATATTTTTGTTTGTATAAATATAATGTATATCTAAATTACTCGTAGTGTGGTGCAAAGCTACAGCTTTGTCACTGGAGAAAATTTAATAATATTTTATAAATATGTATGCATATAATTATTCAAACTAAATGAAAGTTTCAAAATTTAAAAATACAACTTATAAATGCAATTGTGTTTTAGTGTGGTTCTATATAATGTTGTGTAAGGTAGCACTCCTGACTGTTTTTCTCACGTAAAAAATAATTTTTTTCGAACTGGCAAAGTGGCTCTTCCTGCCAGGTAAAGAAATGTTCTCTATATCAATCAACTGTCAAATCAATCCTGCGAATTTTGTGTATGATCTGTTACCGTATCTGCAATTCTGACACAAGTTGTCTTCTCCTGAATATTTTATACTTATCTGCCAGCTCAGTAGTTGTCTTGCCTCGCTTGGGCACCAATGTATGTTCCTCTGTAGAATGAGTGTTGTTTTATCAGTATATAGCCTCTCTAGGGCGTCAATTTCAAGTGCTGGTTGCAAACTCAAATATTGTTGTCGTATCAATAATAGATTGGCCTATCTCAGGCTTCGATATAAAGTATATTTATCAATAGCAAACCTCACTTGGGCATAAAACGAATAAAGAAATTTGTTCAAATAATTCGTTGTTCGTAGTATAATAAGTGTATATCTCGTCAAAATGAGCGATAAAAATGTGTCCTCAGAAACGTACAAATATTATCGTAGTATTCAGCCAAATGGCTTTTTCGCTTCGAGGCAACAGTTGTAAAAGGGGTATACAATTTCACCCACTTGGCCTCCCTGGCCCGCTCTCTCTCTGGCCTGTCCGGCGTGGCCTCTCTCTGGCCTGTCCTCTGTCTATCTCGCCCCTGTCCTCTCTGTCTTAATCACTTTCAGAGGCTCCTTATATACTAGCTGTCTGGGAATAATAACTTCTAATTGGCTTCTAGTCAGCATTTTGCAAACTTTGTGCAATTGCTGACTGTGCATATCACAATAGATCAGCCGTGGTGGAGCGCGTGAGCTCATCTTTCTGGGAAGCCCATGATGTTTAAAAAACTTAGCCAATTTTCTGAGAGTGGAATTTATAAAAGTGTCTCTATCTCTTTTGTTTTTAGCTTTAAAAATCTAGAAAAATTCTGGAGTATGTATTTCGCTCCATTCTTTTTATTACTATAAATGTCATATTTTAAAAAATTTTATTTTAGCTGTGAAAATTCTTAAAGCTTATTTTTTTAGGCTCTGCTTGCTGCTAGAAGCCAGCTCCTTGGGAAATTCTATGATTAAATGGAATCCCATGGAGATATAGTTGAAAGGACTGTTTTTCATGAGTTTGATAGTTTCTGAGGACTGCTTTGGCATTACCAATGTATAAAAAACAAAACTAGCATAAAACGTAAAATTTAAAACTAACATAAAGTAAAAAGCATAAAATACAAAGATTAAAGTGTAAGCTCAAGTCATGCAGTTATTGTTTATGTAAGACACTCAATCATTTGTTGTAGCTCGGGGATGTACGCATGGAGGCTCTCTTCTACTCTGTACAGGTTCTCTATAGGATTGGATGGCTGCTCAGCTCTCACGTCTCTCCTTCCAATGTTTATGCAATATTTTGATGAGTTGTGGTGAATCTGAATAAGCATATAAATAAATGTATTATAATAATATAATAATAATAATATAATAAATGTATTATGGTAAGATACAGAGATTTGTGGTTTTCCCCGTCCAGCTAGCATCTGACATCCTGGGGTGGTCTGTTTATTGTGCTAAGATGAATAGGTGATTAAATTTCCTTTTTGCGAGTGTTGTTGTCTTCATGGGTCATAGTAGTTGCTGGTTTCCTTGGCAAAATAGGTTCTCCCGGTTTTCTTCCAAAACTGATATCTGACAGTATTCTCAGAAAATTGGAGTGAACACAAAAAGCATCTGACTGAAGTTTTTGCTAGGCTTAGAAAAGCAAATCTTAAACTTCACCCAGCGGAGTGTAAGCTAGCTTGCTCTAAGGTTCCTTATCTAGGATACACAATTGGTGATAATGGCCTTTCTGTTAATCATGACAAAGTGAAAGCTGTGCTAGAATATCCTGTACCAACTACTGTTAGTGAAGTTAGATCACTTCTTGGGGTAGCACAGTATTACTCACGTTTTATACCCAACTACAGTAGCATAGCTAGTGTGCTACATGGACTGACAAAGACTAGCAATAATCAAGAATTTGTTTGGAATGCAGAATGTCAAAGTGCCTTTGAGCAAATACGCAATTCTCTAGTCTCACCACCAATTCTAGCCTTGCCTAAAGCAGACTCAAAACCAGTAATATATACGGATGCGTGTGAAAAGGCGGTAGGTTTTATACTAGGGCAAATAAACAGTGATGGACAAGAGACTGTGATAGAATATGGAGGAAGAGCGCTTCATGACGCTGAGAAAAATTACTCTATATGTCACAAAGAGGGTCTGGCCTTAGTTACAGCTATTGAGAAATACAAACACTACATAGCGGACAAACATTTTCTTGTGCTGGCTGACCATATTTCACTCAAGTGGTTAAAAAGCATTAAAGATACTAATGGACGATTAGGCAGGTGGTCTTTGTTGCTACAGCCCTATGATTTTGAAATACAACACAAGAGTGGCAAAAAGCATGGGAATGCTGATGGGTTGTCTAGAAGACCATATACAAATGACAATGATAATGAGAAAACAGTGACTGACCTGGTAGATCACCTTCCTGTTTTAGCCACAGGAAACATTCATCGTGAAAATGCACCCAAACCTTGTTTGTATGAGCTTGAAATTGATGGTAGCGTTTTGGAACAAATGGGTGCTAGGACCATAAATGCGGTCAATTTTGATGACAAAATAGACAGCCGAAGGAACAAAGAGGTGATCAGCTTGTGAGTCATTATATAAACTTTTTGTCTGAGGGCTTGCTGCCTGATGATTCTAAATTGGCAAGAGTTATAGAAATTAGGTCACAATATATGGTTTTTGCAAGATAACATCTTGTATCACTTCTATACACCTAGTGGCAGACACATTGGCCCAATAAAGCAACTTGTTGTGCCCAGATCACTAGTACCTACAATTTTGGAGTTCTATCATGGGAATCACATGGAGGGTCATCAAGGTAGTGATCGTACATACCAACTGATCAAATTGAAATATTTTTGGCCTAATATGTATACAGATGTGCTCAAATTTGTCAAATCTTGTGAGATATGCCAACAAAGCAAAAGAGATTTTAGGAAAGATCATGTCCCACCATTGCAGCCATTGCCAGTGTCAACAGAGGCATTTAGTAGAGTTCACATGGATTTTATTGGTCCACTCAAAGAGGCTGATGGATATCGGCATATACTTCTGGTTGTTGATTCTTTTACTAAATGGCCAGAGTGTTTTTCTTTGAAGACACAAGAAGCAACAGAAGTTGCTGAAACTTTCTACGATGAAGTAATATGTAGATATGGGGCACCTAGAACATTGGTAACAGATCGTGGTCAAAATTTCATGTCTTCATTAATTAGTGAACTCTGTAAACTCTTTGAAATCAAGAAGGTCAGCACGTCAGCATATCATCCACAAACTAATGCTGCTTGTGAAAGAATGAACTCAACTATTCTCACACAACTGAGGGCTATGTCTGACACAAATCAGACTAACTGGCCAAAGCTCTTACCTAGCATTATGGCTGCTTATCGCGCTACTCCTGCAATGCAGTCCATATTGTTCTCTCCAAGCTATTTGATGTTTGGTAGAGATATGAACTTTCCAGTTGACAATGAGTTGCTTCCTGTTTCACCACGTGGCCCAGACTACACTGCATACATGAATGGTCTTTTGTCTGACCTGCACCGTGCTCGTGAAATTGCAAAATCAAACATAGTTTCTGCTCAACAAACTTACAAGTCTAACTTTGATCAGAAAAACAAAGCTGCTTTGCCTACATTTGCTCCAGGCGATCGTGTATGGTTGTACTGTGCAAAACTGCAACAGGACTTAGCCCTAAACTATGTAAGAGGTGGTTAGGACCATACATGATTATCACTGCATACACAAATCACACATATATGCTGCGCAGGTGCAATGACATGAAACTGTTTAGACATAGAGTAAATGCATGTCGTCTTAAGCCATACTATGGTGAGCGGCTAGTGCCAAGTGCAAACCCAGACCCAGATGGGCCAGTAAACTCTGAAGAGTTTGACACTGAACATCCCCGAAATGGAGAGACAACTCCACAGACTGCTGCTGCTACAGATAGTAGCACAACTATAGACACTCCCATACCAGTAGTTGCGGGGAACCCTGCAACTCAAACTGACTCTGACTTATATATAGTTGACAGACTCTTAGATACTTTTGTAAAACAGGGTGTGCGATATTTCAAAATAAAATGGAAAGGTTTTAGTGATCGCACCTGGGAACCAGCTAAAAATATTCCTGATTCTTTGATAGCTGAGTTTTTTCATAGGAAAGGGAAGAGAAAGAGGAGTAGGAAGTAGTATATAATTAGGTAGATTAGATAGTAGTGTAGTATATGGTAGTTAATAGTAGTAGTAGTATATTATGCTTGTTTGACAATGTCTAGTGGAGGTTGGAATGCATGGTGTCTGAGTAGTGACTTTGGAATTGTCTTATGTTTGATTATGCTTACCTGTATATTCTCATTTACTCAATTTATTAGTTTGCATAGGTAGTCAACATTTATATTGGTAAAAATGGACATACTTCTAAATCTTGTTTTTCATAGATAATAAGTAGCTTGTAGACAGGTGGTAAGATAAGGCATGTGAATATCAATAGTGTATCGTGTTGATAAATGAGATTAATTCAACTGGTGCAATAAAAATAGCCAGTCACCATGTATGATCAAAGGACATGCATGCGGGTACATAAATTAATTGGTTAGAAGTATGCTAGCCAGTCATCATGTATGTTTAAGAGATATGCATGTAGTTAATAATTAAAATATAATTAGTTAAATTTACTGTAATAGATTAGCCTTAACTACACCTTGACCCAAGTTATGAGTTGTCTAGTCATGCAGGGTTGTGACCTGTTGTCCATTGGTGCTGGGGTTGAGTGGCTCGCTTTGGATTAGTAGTTGGGGCGCTTCGGACTGATCACTCGGGGTGCCTGTGTGACGGGAGCTGTTGCTTGCGACTTGCTGGAGGGGTTCACCCGCTGGACGGGGTTTCTCCTGTTGGCTTGTCTGAGCTCTGCTCGAATGTGGTGGGTCGCGGAATGTCAAAGTTTGGTTAACGTGACAAATGCACTAGAAGCTTGACATGTTGATTGCCTATGAGACTTATTAGCATTGAATTTTTAATCTTTTAGAATACATTTTATTTTGTGTTATTTTGAACATAAATAGAAGAGGCAAATATCATGTGACTACTATTGACCTCTGACCTTTTTATGTGTTTTACTGTTTTACTGGTAATTAATAAATAGAGACAGTTGGGCTCTAGATGTGAAGCAATAAGCACGCTAACATTAATTAGCAATACACATCGAGACACTAAACTAAACTACTATAGTCCTACACTACAGAAGATAATACACACAATAACAATCATACTACAGTATGTTGGTAAACATTGACACAAACAAACTAGCAGCCAACTCATCGCATTTTCGTACAAAAACAACGAATCAAATTGCACCTAACAAGCTATAAAGTTCTGGTTGCAAAACTCTATCCATATTGTTTAATATCAATTAGCTGGGAAAATTCCAGTGCAGGTGAGCACCATTCAGCGCAATATCACCTTACATATTGCCTAGTGTGTTTTCATGCCTTAAATATACCAAAAAGATAGTGATTTTACAAATAGCGGTATCGAACCTGAAACTTTCAGAGTATCTATCACTACTTTTTAGGAGAAAGTAAAAATAACCAATGTTTTGTGTTATTTACAAAAAGTCAAGCGGAGATAATAATATCCTTTGTGTACTTAGCGCTATGTAGTTAGTGCTTCTAGTCCACAATTAATCTCTGTCAACTGTCTCAACTTGTCATACTTACAGGTCTCTCAATCAGTTGAGGAATTGTATATACTCTATTTGTCAACTGGCCGCTGTAATACTGACAGGTCAACTACTGGTCAACTGGCAGCTGGCCATACTGACAGGTCTCCCTATCACTGTGTTTCCATGACCCGCATAATTCGCAAATTAGAGCCAATCCGCAAGATAACCGCGTCATGGAAACGGCATAATTCCGCAAGCTATCCACATAAATTCGCAAGCTAAGCGAGTTTTGCGATACGCAAAACTTTATCGAATCCATCGTGCTTGCGAATCGTGGAAACGGTAATTGCTATTAATGCGCATTTGATTATCGTTGGCTATTACATTAAAAACATTTTCACGCTTCAGTCGTTTTATTTCGATTTCAGCAGTCTCAATACGCCAACGTTCCGAACGATCGCTGCTAAGCTAAGCGTGACAAGACTGCTTAGCTATTTATAGAGTCATTAATTAGGCTAATACTTGACGTACGGGGTCAAGTACTGGTGTTAAATCCGCATCGCCAGGTGTTCATTGAAACGCTCGATTGCTAAGTAACTCAACTTGCGGATCGTTCGAATTATTTGAAACATGCGGATTATGCGAGTCATGGAAACATAGTGATTGTGATTGAGTCGAGGAGTTGTTTATTTGCTCTTTTCTTTCAAAGCTTTGTCTTCAATGCATTACACTTATTTGAGTGAAGTGAAATGGCTGTTGGCTACAAGGCTGAATAATGACCTCTTTTGGCTGGTTGAGATTTGTGTGTGTCACTGGTAGTTTGAGGTGGTTTTCTGTCAGTCCTTTGCTTAGGATCCGCGTTCATTAGTCATTGCTAAAACAGGTGTCATTATTTAAATACCAACTGGCATTAGCTGTCTTGTGATTTTTCATGATTGATTTTGATATTTTACCACAAACCATAAATTAATATTGTTTCAAATCTAGTGATCTCTGCTTATGATACAACTTCTAGTTTGAAGGTGAAACACCAACTCTTTTGCTTTCAAATAGGTTGTCATTCAAACCATTTTAATAAAAGGCAGTAAATCAAGATACTATTAGAACTAGCAATATGAAAATACTGTCTTACATAGGCTACTCCATGGACTATGGTACCAAATACTCAAATAACTTGTTATATGTTTGTGTGCTCTATTCTCAAGCTATTTCTTATGTTTGCCCCTGTCATGTACCAACATTTAGGGTTATGAGAAATGATGGCAATAAAGTCTATGTTTTCTACAATAATGTATTCCTAATGAAACAATGAAAAACATGGTAATTCTAATGTTATAAGCTGTAAAGAGTAGTGCCATACTGAATAACTACTGTTCCAATCAGTTTCTTCATTTTTCAGTGGCAGTGAGTAAAAATCAGATGCAGAAATTAAGAAGAAGAAGAACAGTATATTTTCAGCAATGTAGGAATTCATATCACCAGTCAAAAGTGAGTCGTTTCATGAAATTTTCAAATTTTATTTAGAGTTATGTAATACATAAGCTGTAGGAAATCCCTGGCATTTTTTATATTACACAGGAAGAAGGTGTGTGCCAGTTCAACTGAATTTGTTGAATTCTGTTTTTATTAACTTTCTTGTTAGTTAGACAACTTTCTTTTTTCACGTTTGGTTGAAAATATAGAGTGTCATAAAAATTTGTTTCTAAAGCTATCAAGTACAGCATTGTTGATTTTAGAGCTTGCAAGAATTTCAATGCCTAACTCTCAAACAACATCTATGTTTTGAATTATTTGTTATTCAATGTTTATCTGCTATTTCTAGTTATAGTTCATAGTATATTAAGACTATTAAATTGTCAGTATCTGAGAGTGTTGAGCTGACTTGATTGCATTTTGTTATCTCATATTGGAAATATTGTCTTAGTTACTAGCAAATGAACAGACAAGCTCGGGGGGGGGGGGGGGTTGAAAAGCATTATCATTGTATTTCTAGGTATTACAAAACAAATGTGGTGTTGCTTTGCTGGTTGTTCCTGGTCACACAGGCTACATGACTTTGTGACTGACAGTTTTTCTCTCTTTAAACCATTTTTACAGGTTTTTCCAAAATAGTTGGTCTGTGTATGTTATGTTTTGGGAAAGTAAGTTTTATCTACACCATTAATAGTGTTAAAAACGGTTGTGTTCATAATGCTTGGTAGTTAATAACATGCAGTGTTTGGTTTAGCTTAGAGTGTGTCTCCTTAGATTAGCACTATTACATCAACTAAAGTTTGTGCAAAATATTAGGAGTAAAAATCATATACATTTGCTATTGTTTCCATGACCCATGATAGACTATGACCAGTAGAAATATACATTATATCCACTTCTCACATTATAATAGCATACTTGTAGCTCATTGTGCAGTTGGTGGCATTTATAATCTGCTATATTGTTTGATCTGAGTGATTTAGCTATTACGTAATCGTCTCCCAGTAATTTTCCAACTGTTGTTGTTGACTCGCCAAATAATATGTAGATTAGTGATCTCCATCATAGTGTTCTTATCATTGTTACATAATGTGTTTACGCTTTACCAGAATAGTTATCACATCGTTGATTCTAAAGAGTAGTTTGGTGGTGATATAATTTGTTTAACTTGTTTTAGGGCCTTTTAGACCCTCATCCACACCAGCATTATGATAAATCATTTTAGTACCTTAAATTGTTGAATGCTTTCTGACCTACCATAAAACCTGAATTCGAATGCCATGGTAGCTCTATTTTTAACCGCTCTCTTATAGTGGCAGTCAACTAAAGGTGACTTTTATTTAGTCGTAAAATTTTTAGGAAGATAAATTTAATCCTTTTACGTGTAAAGCAATGTTGCTTATACATGCATTTTGCACCCCCTTTTGGGCTAAGCAACATTAACTCTTTTGAATGCAATTAGTCTGCTAACATACGCGCTACTTTCTGTATATCGCTAAATAAATATGCATAAAGAAATACCTTTACAAGTTAATATCTCCCGCTGACAATTAACCTGTAATTATATTATAGCTTGTACCCTGATTTGAAGTTTGTGAAACATTTTTATTTTTGTTCTAAATTTGAAAGTTTTCTCTCATTTCATAACTAGATTAAACAATGTTGCCTAAAAACTTTTGCACTCATTGATATGTTTGCTGCAATTTACGGTCAAAACTAGTTTTTATGAGCAATATAATTGGTTATAAGTGTTATACATGACAATCTCAAAGAGTTTGCACGAAAAAAGACCAACTGTTATAAACAGGTACTACTAGCACCATTTATGACTTAGTGTCCAAAACAATAGCTTTATAATATACAGACCGTATCATGTTACCTTGAGCTGAAAATCAGTTACTATAATAACAAATCCAACATTTTTTAAAATCTATAGTATAAACTTTTAAAATTAAATTATTGACTAAAATTATGTATTATATAAATCCAGGCCCTTTCTTTGTCTTGAAGACATGAGAGGACAACTCTAGTTTTCTCCTTTGCCCTAAACTTTAATTCACTAAATTACAATTCTTAGGTAGATCTTTTTTATGTTCAAAACTGTTGATCATGCAAAATACAAATATAGTTTTGCTGCAGTACTCGGCTGCTTACATATTTTTGATTAACTCGTAACAAAAATGGAGAATGTTTTATAACAGTTTGATTTCACAATGCCAATAATTAAACCTAATAGCCAGTGAAACCTGCACTACTTACAATTACCACCCTACAATTTATCCTGCTTTCAGGGTAACTAAATTAACCCATAGGTTCTAATTTCAAAGGTTTTTCTAAAGTGTCGTACTAGGCAAAGGACTGCTTACAAAAATGTTACCCATGCAGCAAAATAAGATAGTTTGTCAAAAAATACTGAATTTTTGTAAATTGTTGACATAAAAGGAGAAAATAAAAAAATGGGATTTTGACCAAATAACATCATATAATTCAATGACTTAACTCATAGATTTAAATCATTTATTTAAATGATTTGGTTATTTAATTCATAGATTTAAAACACCAAATGAAATTGTATATTTAAGTAATTTATCAAATATACTTTGTGTTTTTTTTCTGCCAACTCCGCCACTCATAAACTGGCTTCCTTAAATGCTCTGTTAATACTTCATCTTTTTCATTAAGTTTTAGTTTTCCGATTTGTGGATTTATTTTCCTGCCATACTTACATTTTACTGCCTTTTCTTGCCTGGTTTTAGATACAAAGTTGTAGTAGGTGCTTCTCTTTGTTAGTATCTTAACTGAATACTTGTTGTAATCTCATTAAATATGATACTCTCTTCATATTCTAATAAGCATTATTGTCTGGTATTGATAATTATGTTTTGTATATTTGCAGTTACCAAGGTGCTACATCCAGTGCAGTTTATTTGGCCTGGATAAACATTTTGTCAGGTGAGTCAAGTATTATGAGGTTGTGAGATCCAGAACATTTTCCATGTGACATGGCATAGTCTATTTTAGTTATGCTTTAGCTTTCTCTTGCTGATTTAAACCATATATTTAAATCAGCAATTGAAACCGTAGATTTAAGTAATTATCAATTGACTTCTTTCTGCGAACCCTTCCACTCATACTCGGGTTTACTTAAATGCTCAGTTGATACTCGATCTTTTTCATTAAAGTTTATATAGTCATAGTTTCATATAGTCTTATTTTTCATTAGGTTTCTGTCTTATTATCCTGTCATATTGTGAGGTTTTAGATACAAAGTTGTAGTACTATCTTAATATCTTGATATCAAACTTATTATCTTAATTTAGTACTTGTTGTAATCTTTTTGATGCTGATATTCTTTTTATCCCCTAAAGAGCTTTTTTGTCTGGTATCGATAATGATGTTTTGTGTATTTGCAGTTACAAAAGTGCTACATCCAGTGTAGTGTATTTGGCCTCGATAAACATATCGCCAGGTGAGTCAAGTGCTATGTCGGTGTCAGATCACAGACATTTTTCTATGTAACATGGCATAGTTTATATTAGTTTTGCTTTAACCTTATCTGCTAATCTAATTGTAACCGCTAGAATTAGAGTTTTTGCTGTCATCCAAGTCTGTCATGGTTACGACTTTTGATTTTTATGGTTTGTCTTAGCACTTTCGGTTATTGCTAAAAAATCGGGCGATTTGCTACTTGACTCAACCTTCAATGTATGTTACTTGCTGCCTGTCTGCTATTTGCTGTTTGATGTTTTTTGAATGCATTGTAACATCACGAGCAAATCCCTTTCATCAAGAAAGATTTTGTGGTTTTTTATGTATTGTTTTGGTATCCTTTGTTTAACGATGCAGAACATAGGGCGAGGTCAACGTGTTTGATTTTACCATTCTGGGTTTGGCATGCACCTGCCGTACGAGTCAACCTAGTTCTCTGACTCAAACCACTTGACCATAATAGCACAGTCAGCATCAGAGGCAGGGGCTGTGTAGCTGAGAATATGCCCTTTAAAATATCAGTTGGCAAAAATGTCCATGTTCTTTTTGTGCCATCGGCGACATGTACTACAATTCACACAGAAATGAGAGGCGATGGTTCTAGTGAAGACCACCTGGTTAAAAAAAACAATATGTTGCCAGCAAATAGGCCTGCCTTGCAAAAAAATGCCACATTTTATAATATGTACGTATTAACAAAAAATCAATGCTGCAAGACAGATCTCTGTCATTAATCGTGATTCATTTACAGGAAAAAGGATCAATAAAGAATAGAAAATATGTTGGTTGGATTACGAAAATGTGGGCTGCTAAGCAGATATCACAAAAAACATAAAATTAAACAAAAAACACATTGTTTCAGAAAAAAATTGTAGTGATGACAGTTTTAATGGTGAATAATGAAATTATTTGTTTGATTCATTTCATGTAGAGTAATAATACTAGTAGTTTACTACTCTAAAAATAAATCCTTATATGTAATATTATACAATAGTGATGCACAATGGTAGTTTGAATCTTATTTTATTATTAGTCTTGCAATAATTCAGGAACAACCAGTAAAGCCTGGTTCCCATACACACCGCAAAAACTGATGTTACGTTGGTGTTTGCGGCGTGCGATCACATGACCATCACGTAATCATCTGTGATGAAATCAGAGTTTACGTGTCGAGTACTGGTGGTAGTTGCAGGCAGTCAACACTGGAGCTCTTTGCTGGTAAACCTTTAAAAGGGGTCACAGGCAAAAATCTTCCTGAAATACATTGTACAAGTGAAGACCAGTTATTTCAAAATAACATAGTTAATATCTTGCTTTTGCTTTGACCAGCAACACAGCTTCATGCGAACCTAAGTCGTCGTCGAGCCTAGCACCGCATTGTTCTGGTGCATGAGATTACGCTGTCTCGCAGCTGTTATGAGAACCAGGCTTAAATAAATAACATTGTTTATAAATGTAAGATCAAATGTGATTAATCAATCTATTTGTCAACATATCACATTATTAGGTGTTGAGCTAGTAAAGTGAACAAGTTACATTACTGTCCAATTGTTAAACTCTTTTGTACTGGCTTAAGAAATAAAACTATTCACTGGTTATTGTCAGAAATACTGTGACTTCAAATGTTATAAGCTATGCACATTGTCTTTAAACATTTGATGAGTTATATTACACAATTTGTCTAAATTCTCTGGATAACCAACACATTTTTTCTTAAAGAGATCAGTGGGGTGTGAACATACGTATATTCAAGTAATTGTAACCATTATTGTGAAGGTCTTTGGTAGACTATTGTTAAATGATTGTTGAGTCTATTATGATTAAAAAACTTTATTATATTAAATTATTGTAGGCTAATAGTTTATAGTGTACAGAAGGAGAGGGTTGTAGAATGTTTAGCTACAAATTAAACCAGACAAACAATTGCTTAATCTTTTGCTGAGGTAAGTGATCATAAGTTTTAATGTACTTGAAGATCAAATAGAGCTTCGGCTCATTTTCTTAAAATTGTTTTTTTGCTAACTGGTGTCATAGTAGCCCATCATTGTTGCTCATTGCCCAAGCTTAATGCTTATTTGAGTGAAATTGTACACAGGTCTTATGATGATATGCAACAGTTTTATATGCTTGTAAAAAGCATTCGGGCTTGCAGCAATTTGTTTGTCTACATACATGTAGAGCTGATAACTTTTAAGATAACTGATAAGATCATATGTGATCCATATATACACAAAAGGTGAAACAGGACACACATTGAAAATGACAGCCAGGGTTGAAAGAACTAAAATAATATTGACACTAACATTAAAAACAATTTTACATCGCTCCTTTGCCCGTGGCGCTACCAACTACATACATCCCTTGTTGAAAATAATTTGAGCATTTGGTTCTCAAGCTATTACAAAGAACATTGTATGTTCTTATCGTGTTTCAACATTTAGGTTAACAAAAATTCATATCAAGAAAGTCTTTGATTTGTAGATTACAATTTCCCTAATAAAGCAAGAGTTTAATGTAACTAAAATGTATTGCATCTAATTTCATAAACCTTGTCCTTTCTTGTGGTTGATTAATTGTTTACTTTAGATAGTCTGCTATAAAAGTTTAATAGTTTGAAAGTCTTGTTGCATCCTGCAACATCGGTGACAATAATCATACTTATTATTTTTTTTACTTATTGTTTTAAGATGTTTGTTCTGATAACTGCCGGAGTATGCTGATCTAGTCATGTATAGCATTTGATTGAAATATATTATTCCAAGCACAATTGATTTAGTTAACTTCGGTGCTGAGAACCATACAAAAGGATTTTTTATTTAATTTTGGCTATTTTGTATATTATGCTATTTCCTTGTTTATGACTACAGTATACTAATTGTGTTCATAACTTCCTGGTCATTGAGATATTTAATAGCTGTTGAGGATTCATAAGTGCAATTGTTATTCAGGTTTGCACAGTCCAATTATCTACATGTACATGATGATAAGTATGTCTAATATTTTTTTAGAATTAATCATGCTCTGACGATGTTTGCGATCTATAGATACGCAAAATTTGAAACCAAAAATCCCAATGGCCTTCTTCTAAAGCAACATTTGAGTGGTTTGCGAAACATAGTAAATGGCGATCCATTAAGTTTCTTCATCTCGCAGCAGCATTGAGCGAAGGTCTGATGCGGCATCTAAGGAGAAGAGCAGTGTACTCCTGGCTATATGATAATTTATCTCTTTCATCAAAGGTGGGTCAGGTGTATTTTTCAAAGTTTATTTATAGCTCTGTATTACACAGCTAATTTGACCTCCTTTCTATTCTTCTTTAGTACAACGAAAGTGATTATCAGAACAATTTTTATTTTAATGACTTTGATCAACCCATGTTGCCACAGGACGACCTTCAACCTTGTGCTACAACCTCGTGCTGTTTATATGCCATATTGGCTATCCAAAGCATGAATCATTATAACTTGATTAACAAAAATGTATTAAAAATGGCGGCTAATAAACCTCATTTTATTTCCTTTTACCCATTGGCTAATAACTGGTAATGACATTGGTTATTTATGTTTTTTTTAAATCTGCTTATTTCGCAGAGTAAAGCTTGTATTACGGAAGTTTTTGTCTTCCAAGCGGTTTTTTGTTCTTTTAGAATCGAAATAATTGCTAAACAAAATAGGATAAAAATGGGATGAATAGATGTAACTTTAAACATATATTTTATGGGTTATCTATTAATTAAAGGAGCTTGCTGCAACGTATTAGTAAAAAACAGTGTAAATATCAAGAACAATGCTGTGGTACAGGAGATTATCGATTGAGTTGTTTGTTCTTTATGTTCAAGTTCAACAAACAAAAATAATACCAAAGCAGCCATCCTTACAATGATTCAATATTTAACTACTGTACATGCTCAAACAAAAGAATATTGCTTTGAAATCTTCGATTCATAGGTTTAAAGAGAAATATAGCCAAAAGGGTTCTTAATTGGTATCAAGTTTTTCTCATAAATTCAAGGTTAAGTTACTTATCAGTTGTTAATCAATATGCTTGATGAAAGTCTTTAAAAATATGTTGAAAAGTTGTCAATTCTTTTGTTGACAGACCAATAAAGTGGATGTTTTGTGAGCACACATGGCTGAGCTGATAGTTGATAGTTCTTTGATAATTTTGAATAGTAAAGCTATCAATTAACTATGATATGGTGTTTTCCATGTGCTGTTTTCTTGTAAAGTTAGTTGATTTGTTTGGAGCTTGTCACAAACCCTTGTTCAGAAACAGTCCAATGATTACCTTTTGTTCTCACTCGGTTTTCATTGCTCCCCTGCAGCACTTTCCTATAAGTTTGCAGTTTGGGTGGTCATTGCCGAGCTCCAATATTTGCAGGCGTATACTTGTAATACTGGCTAGATTTTGCTACTGTGAGCGTTTACAAAATTTTTTTACCTTGCTCAGTGGTATGGGAAATTAATCAAAAATTCTCTAACGATGGAGCGAATCCAAGTGCTGTAAAGTTGGGCCTTAGGTGAGAAAAAATAATTGTAGGGAAATGAAGGCATGTCACCACTTCAGTAACATTTTTAACCAATAAAAGTCGGTGTGATTGTATATTATTCTTATCTCATAATTGTCAGACAACTCTTGTTCTTCATTGAGGTCCAAAAATCTTTTGTTGAGTTTTGCAAAAATCAATTATCTGCGCATTCATTTTCAGGTTTGTTTGGTTCTTGCTCTTTTTTGCCATGCTGATAATAACTGATGCACTAGTACCATGATAATAACAGCTGATACACTAGTGCCATGCTAGTAATAGCTGATGTACTAGTGCCATGTTAGTAATAGCTGATGCACTGGTACCATGCTAGTAATAGCTGATGCACTAGTGCCATGCTAGTAATAGCTGATGCACTTGTACCATGCTAGTAATAGCTGATGCACTAGTACCATGCTAATAATAGCTGATGCACTAGTGGTCGCGCTAGTAATAGCTGATGCACTAGTGCCATGCTAGTAACAGCTGATGCACTAGTGTATGCACTGATACGCTGTCTCACAGCTGTTATTAGAACTGGGCTCCAATATATGACATGTTTTTGAAGGTAAGGTCAAGAGTGATTATTCAATTTATTTGTCAACATATCACATCATTGGGTGTTGAGCTAGTAAAGTGAACAAGTTACCTTACTGCTTAATTATTGAACTCTTTTGTATTGGCATAAGAAATAAAACTATTCACTGATTCATTGCCAGAAATACTTGAAATTTAAAAGTTTTAAAACATATGCATTACCTTTAAATATTTGATAAGTTATATTATACAATTTTTACAATATGACTACCGTATACTAATCATTTTCATAACTTCATGGCTAATGAGATATTTAAAGGCTGTTGAGGATTCATAATCAGTCTGAAATGATTTGTTAGAGTTTTAAAGGAGTGCAATTGTTATTCAGGTTTGCACAATCCAATTATCTACATATTAATAATGATGTCTAATAATTCTTTTGAATTATTCATGCTTTGAAAATGTTTGTGCTCTACAGATACACAAAAGGTGAAACCGGAAATCTCATTGACCTTTTTTTAAAGCAACATTTGGAGTAGTTTAGGAAACAGAGTAAATGGCGATCCATTCAGTTGCTTCATATGGCAGTAACAATGAGCTAAGGTCTTGTGTGGCATCTAAGGAGAAGAGCAGTATATTCCTAGTTATGTTATAATTGATCTCTTCAATCGTAAGTGCGTCAGGTGTATTTTTCAAAGTCTATTTGTAGCTCTGTATTACACAGCTTGTCTGACTTCCTTTTTATTCTTCTTTAGTACAATCAAAGTGATTATCAGAACGAATTATTATTATAACAGTTTTTCCTGAAAATTTCTAATATTTGTGATGTCGGCTTCCATCTGTGCTGCCACAGGATGATCTTCAACATTGTGCTTCAACCGCGCGCTTTTTATCTGCCATATTGGCTATCCAAAACATGAATCATTATAACTTGATTAACCAAGGTGTATTAAAATTGCAGCAAACAAAATCAATTTTATTTCCCTTTACACATTGGCTAAAAACCGGTGCTGACATTGTTTATCTTACTTTTATGTTTGGCTACAATCTGCTTATGTTGCAGAGTAAAGCTTGCATCACGCAATCTCTTTTTTGTTCATACAGCATCAAAATCATTGCTAAAACAAAATGTGATAATAATGGGATAAATAGATGTAAGTTTAAAGATCTTAAACGTTATTTATGAAATAAGGGACTTTGCTGCAACGTATTAGGGAAAAACATTGTGAATATTAAGAACAATTCTGTGGTTAATTGTTAATTAATTATTGAGTTGTCTATTATTGATCTTCAATTTCAATGAACAAAAAAGTCAAAGAAGCCATCCTTATAATGATTCAATATTTACGTACTGTACATGTTCAAACAGAAAAATATTTCGCAGAATTTGTGGATTCATAGGTTTCAAGGGAGATGTTGCCGAAAGGGTTGATTTTCTCAATTGCTTGATTTAAAATTTTCTCGAAAATTCAAAGTTAAATTACTTATTAGTTGTTAACCATTACGTTTGGTAAAAGTCTTTAATAAAATTTTGGAAAGTTGTCAATTTTTTGGGTGACAGATCAATAAAGTGGGTGTTTTGTGAGCACACATGGTTGAGCTTATAGTTACTTGATAGTTTTGAATATGATGTTTTTCATTAAAGTAAGTTAATTTGTTTGGAGCTGGTCACAACCCCTTGTTCAGAAACAGCCCAATAATTACATTTTGTTCTTACTCGGTCTTCATTGCTTCTTTGTAGTACTTTCCTATCAATTTGAAGTTTGGACGGTCAGTGACGTGCTACAATATTTGTGTCTGTATACTTCTAAAACTGGTTAGATTCTGCTACTTTGAGCTTCTACAAATTACTTCCACCACCTTGATCACTAGTAAGAAAAATTAATCAAAAGGCTTTATTGGTAGAACAAATGTAAGTGGTGTAAAGTTGGGCATTGGATGAGAAAAAAGAATTCTATAGCAATGAAGGCTTGTCACCACTTCAGTAACAGTTTGATTCCTCAAAAGCCTGTGTGATTATATACATGTATACTTAATTTTCTGATCCCCTATTCGTAGCAACTGTAGTCGTAGTAAAGTATTATGAGGCACTTTTTGGTATTCATGACAAACAGTACAAGTGGATATAGCATTATCATTGTTCGAGCTGCCATAACCATGAATTTTTTCTATATTTTTAAATTTTTTGGAGTTGATATTGTTGTTATCATGTGTGTTATTACTGTATTGATCAGTCAGTCACTCACTGACTGCTGCGGAATCAAATAGAAGTTTTATTCCTTCATTTCAAAAACTGAATTGCTTGCTGACTAGTTTTTTCAGTTTACATCTCTTAGATCGGTTTTTCTTTCATAACTTATTAGCTGGTAGCTGAAACAAGCATTGTTCAGATGATCATTTAATAGCATAATTTATGGAAAAAAGGTTTAATGACAATATGTTAAACTTAACAACTTTCTTATAATTTTTTCGTTAATAGGTGCCGGCTTTAAAAGCTTGTACCAAAGATGATGATTATGTTGTTTCCCACCGTTGCTTCGCCGCAGAATCAATTAAAAGGGTTAGTTTTTCATTTCAAAAGCCAAAATGATTGCTGACTAGTTTTTTTCCAATTCAAACTTTTGGATGGAATATTGAAGTCGGAATTGTTTGGCTGGTAGCAAAAAATTCCTTTTTAGATAATTCTTCCCTATCATACATAAGTTATAGAGAAATATCGAAATTACAGTTTTAAACTTGATAACGTTGATATTATTTTGTTATTGTTACCAGGCGCCCGCTTTATAAACGTCTACTAAAAACTACGCTTATGTTGTTTTTAAACAGAAACAATAATTTACTATTTTGTCGTTTCCCCAGCTAAAAGTTTAATCAAACATGTTTTTGGCTAACCCTCATAGAACTGAGTTTTAAAATGAAATTTTTTTTGCTTAAAAGATTGTCTCTTTATCGAATAAAAGTTTTTAAAGTTCTAAATAACGAGGATGTTACTTGTTAACCTATTCGAGTTAGGAAAAATTGGCAAATGAGGAAAATGCCCAGAATATTATGCAAGATTCTGATTACGCAAAGTTTTATATGCTAGATATATATTTAAAATGCAATGATTTAATTGTTATAAAGATCGTTGGTGTTAGTCGTCAATAATTGATGACTTCATGTAGATTGGTTGCTGTAAATGGTCAGTAAGTCGTGAATTTTGTTGGCTCCTGCAACGTTGGTGATAATGATCATAATTATTCTTTTTTGTACTTAAGTATATTCTTAAGATGTTTGTTCTTATATCTGCTGGAACATGATGTTCTATTCATGTATTATAGTACATCATTGAAATAGATGATTGCTTGAAATCCTTTTTTAGTTAGCTCATTGTTTATCATTCTAATATTTTATGTTATATTGATCAAACAACTCTTATCCTTTGAGTATGTCCGAGGTTCATTCCCTGGTTTGCAAAAATATTGTGCATTAGCATTGTCTTATTTGTCCTTTTTTTGTTTTGTTGGTTAAAAACTTAGCTGAGTTGTGTTTGCTTTATTGCTATTAAAATTTCTTATCTCATGTTAGTCAGACAACTCCTATTTTTGATTAAGGTCCAAAATTCTCGTTTTGAGTTTTAAAAATATTGATTATCTGCACATCCATTGCGAGTTTTGTTTGGTTTTTGCTCGCTATTTGCCATGCTAGTAATAGCTAATGCACTAATAACATGCCGGACAGTCGGTTAAATGTAGATATTTATCAGTTACGGAGTAGAGGACTTTAAATTTATTTAATATTGCCTGTCATATTTAACTACGCTCATGAAAGTCATGCTGCCTCGCAACAGTCTAGTTTTTTACATAACACTGAGATTTTTGAAAAGAAATGGTGCTTTGAAAAGTTTTGTAATCGGTAATTACACATAAGGTAGTATATACTATAAAATTTCATTAGCATTATATTAAGGAAATATTGGTAGTGGTTTTCACACAGAGTAATTCAACACACTGTTTTATTTGTATTTTTTCATTTTGCAGCGGATGAACTTGTAAGTAGTGCTCAATGATGAGAACCTTACATTTCCAGCCCTGCGACAACATATATCTTCAATCAATGGTAAATCATTAATGCCTTTTTGAGTAGTGTTCAGAGCTCTGTCATTCACAACCGGTCTGACTTCTTTTTCCTTCTTTTTCCATTTTTGCTATTCTCCTATCAACTTCATTTTTCCATTCCTTCTATTTGGTGCAAAGATAAAGTGAACAATCAAGTAAAATTGTTCAACTGCTATTTTTCATACCTCATCTACTGATTTTCAGCTTTTTTGTGTAGGATTAGTGTGATAGAATATGATTTCATATAAAATTAATATCTAGTACTTGTGAATACAGCCAGCTTTATTACTTTTAATAATTTTAATGACTCAACTCCTTAATTCCAAAAAAACACGTGCGTTTTAAAATATTAGCGATTCATTGTTGGCCTGACGGTTGATATCAGTTTGATATCGGTGCAAAGAAGTTTTATTTCTAGTCTTGGCCCAATTATCTACATGATGATAATTATGTCTAATAATATTTTAGAATTAATCATGCTTTGACGATGTTTGTGATCTTTTGATACGCAAAATGTGAAACCGAAAATCCCAATGGCCTTCTTCTAAAGCAACATTTGAGTGGTTTGCGAAACATACATTAGTAGATGGCGATCCACTAAGTTTCATCTCGCAGCAGCATTGAGCGAAGGTCTGATGTAGCATCTAAAGAGAAGAGCAGTGTATTCCTGGCTATATGATAATTTATCTCTTCCATCAAAGGTGGGTCAGGTGTATTTTTCAAAGTTTATTCATAGCTCTGTATTACACAGCTAATCTGACCTCCTTTCTATTCTTCTTTAGTACAACGAAGGTGATTATCAGAACAAATTTTAATTTTAATGATTTTGATCAACCTGTGCTGCCACAGGACGACCTTCAACCATGTGCTACAACATTATGCTGTTTATCTGTCATATTGGCTATCCAAAACATTAATCATTATAACTTGATTAACAAAAATGTATTAAAAATGGCGCCTAACAAACCTCATTATACTTTCTTTTACCAATTGGCTAATAACTGGTAATGACATTGGTTATCTATGTTTTTACATAGTAATACAAGTTATACAAGTAATGTAAATAATATTATTACATTTTATTGCAGATTGTAACCATTAGAAATATATTTTTTCCATGCAATGCAAATGTTGAGTTGGAACAATTAAAAGCACGTTTTTTTCTTTTTAACTAACCGAGTGAGGAATTTTTTTTCATTTGGTGAAACCAGATTTATTTCTATTCAGTTTTTTCTGGGGAAAACTGATTTGAGATACAAATAAATTGACAGACAAGCTTTCATCTCAGAAAAAGGGTGGTCATTTATCAAGATATTACTGTAGACTGCAGAATAGTATTGTAGTGCTGGTTGATACTGATGTCACTGGCAGCCTGCCAACTTGCCTAGCTATTTTATTCTCTTCCAAACTATTTTTGCCATATTGTCGAATATATTTTTTTGTACTTGTATGTTATATCGTGGTAAAATAACATTTTTATTGTATCCTTATTAGCATTGCTAGCTCTCAGTTTGTCTCATTTCCATTAAAAAGTAGTTAGCATTTGTAGGTTAGAGCGTCTCTGTTGTTTGGTTAAGCGTTGTCAGTTGAAATTGGTGCAAAATATTAGGAAGCCAGTCCGTATACATTTGTATTTGTTTCCATGATTCTTTATAAACTATGAGAAGCAGCAAAAGGCCACATTTTGGTTATTTGCTTCAAACATTCTAATAGCATATTGCGACTGGTCTAGTTTGTGACATTCATAAACTACTTTGCGTAATCTCAATGCTTTAGCTATTATGTAATCTTCTCTCAGTGAACTATTATTTGTTGGTGTAGATTCTCCCAGCATTAGCTTAGTGATAAATATTATAATAAGCTTACCATAGTTATATATTGTGTTTACATCCTGTTAGATTAATTATATAATTTTTATTGTTAATCCAATAGGTTAGGGGGGTTCAGGGGTTTTAAAATCAATTTCACCTATAGCCAGGTCCCTGTTGATCCTCATTCTTTTCTGGGTTATGAAAATTCACTTTAACACCTTGTGTTGCTGCATTATCACTGACTTATATACATTCATACCTTGGCATATTAATAACTTCAACGCATTCAGTTTTGAGACAGAGCTAAAATGATTCTTTATAATCATAACGACACTTTTTCTATATAACCAAACTAAATACAAATTAATCTGATACCATTCTCTGAAAAAAACCATATTGAGCCAGTAATTACGATGTAATGTAAAACGTGCTTTTCATTTTAGCTACAAAAATAACAAATATGTATTTAATGGTTGTGATCTGCAATAAAATATGCACGGTACTGTATAGATTTCTCACCTTCTAGACAGATGGTAGCAGCTACAGTTGTTCGGGACATGCTTGACAATGACCGTTTGAGACTGGATTGACAGCAACACATTTGGCATGCAAAAATTTTTTGCAGCTATGTTTGCGGAACTGCATTCTCATTAACTACCTGATGTTGCTGAAACAATGAAATACTAATCCTCATGCGATCATCATGAAGGGGAAATATATATGAAGCAATCTGCAACAGCCAATCAGCGTCTCTAGTGTAATATACATTCTAATCAGTGCACAATGGTGGTATAAATTATGCCCTACACCTATGTCAATAATAATGTATACCATCAGTGTGCAATGTATACTACCAGATAAGGGCCTTACAGTTAGGTAAAAATCAAAAGATCTGAAAAATTATCAAATACCCTACAGGATGAAAATATTCGTTGGTCATAAAAATTCGCGGTTTCGCAAACAGTCAATCCCGCGAATTATTAAATTCAGTGAATAATTAGTTCTATTTTTAATCACAAGAGAGAATAACTACTGCATCAAATTGAAAACCAGTCGCTAGCCTAGTTTTTAATGTAAATACTAAATGTAATTGAGTTCCAAAACATTTTTAAAATCATTGCCTGAGCTTTGAGCTAACACCATTGGCAATGCATCACATTTATTTACAAAATTATTCGAGGTTGTCACAAGATATGCAGAATGGCGTCATCGCGAAAATAGCCGCGAGGCAGAAGTACTAAACGTAGCCGAGTTCCAAAACTTCTTTAAAATCATCGCCAGGCTTCGAGCTTTATTGCCATTGCGTCAAACTTTACAAAATTATTCAAGGTTTTTACAAGTTATTCGGCACGGCTTCAGCATAGCAAAAAAAGCTCTCTTAGTCTTTTTACATTAGAATCAACTCCATCAATCTCTAATACCGAAGTCAAGGACGATCATGATTCTGATCTGGACATTATGGTATGTATTTGATTCGCAGTGCAGATACGTTTTTCCATAATCAACTGCATTAGTTAATTATTTTGTTTAAAAACTGATCACTTTTATCAAATACTTCAGCTATCGTTTTTGTACTTCCTCAACACTCGTTAATATTTTTTCTTTTTGGTGTTTACTGCAGATTGAGAATGAAACAACCTACTCCGATTACGAAAACTAGAGACAAGTAGTAATATTCATCAAGGCAGGAATATTGGCAGAGGCAACCAGTCAACCTAGCCCCCTTCATCGAGAACAACTCCTTGATATCGCTGTAGCAAACATGATTAAATTATATATTTTATTTCATGTATAGCTGTATTATAATTTATTACAAACTTGAGTGTACAAATAAAATATTTCAAATACGAATAAAATTTTACAAACGATGAATGGAGTAAATATAAACAGTTTAGTCCATATGGCGGTTGTCTAACAATAAAATTAAACTGGTACTGTTGATATGTGAATACTAGCGTGTAATGGTGCTTTCTGACTAGTTATTTTGGTAATAGCAACTCTGTCGCTGTCACTGTCTTGGGTAGGTGTTGAAGGCGATTCTCTCGCTACTACATGGCTAGTAAGAAAGTTATCATCAGAACTCTCCTCAAGGCTTACTTTTGCAAAGTTCTGCCGGTTGGCCTAAGATTTGTGCTCGTAAAGGCGTTTTTGTTCCTTTTTTAAAACAGATATATTCTTCTCGTAAGTAGCTGCGGTCACTTCAACCTCAATTTCCAGACCTCCCTGAATGATTGGTGATCTTCTAAGAATGACATCTACCACCCTTGCAATCATTGTTCTTCGGTGTATGATGAAAAATCTCTCTCTCACACTAAAACAAATAATGAAGCAGTAGGGAAGGAAAAATAATAATATTGCGTTTTACCGAAGAACCAAAGTAAAATTCAACCAATTTAGTAAATTTAAAAAACTCATTACTTACCACAAGTTGTTGGCTCATCAAAGGCCTCCAAAGCGATGAATATTCGTGAAAACCTCTGGATGCAGCAAAAATTGTTTACCGTAGAATAGCATGATCGCCACGCAGTTGTAAGCTAAATATAGACCGGAAAACGTGGTGTGCGCATGCGTAGGGATAACTATTACTAGCCGCAATAGAGTTAACTTTTCCTAGAGAGTGGCAGTTTTCAGCCGCGAATAAATTCATCCGCGAATATGAATGAAAAGACAATTTTCGCGAAATATAACTCCGCGAATAAATTCATCCTGTAGGGTATATAATAATGATCTGTCCAATGTTAACAATAGATAGCCAGGTAAATTGGTTAATAAACGAGAACAAAATTGATGGCACTTTGGGATGCAAAAGGGAAGGACATGTGCAATCAACATTCATTTTAAAGGTAGAATGTAACAAACAATCTGTTTAAAAAGATGTTCAGATTTGTTAGCTTCATCTTTATTTAAAGAAAACTGTTTGAAGAACTTCAATAAGGGCTATATAATGCCTGGGTTGTTTAAAAGGCATGAGCTGACTACTTCAAAATTCTTCATTCTTAATATTCAAATTTTAAAAATTTGTATAAATTGCTAAAGTGAAACTTTGTGTAATGTATCTCTATAGTTGTTGTTCTCATTGTATGCATATAAACCCTGTTGTTTAGCATCAATGTTGCTGTATTTTATAATTGTAGGTTTAAAAGCGGGACATTCTGTGCGGCTTAGTTGGGCTTGGAGAACATTAGGCTGTCATATAAGTCAATAAATAAATGAGGCAAGATTTAGGATTATACGCCATTTAAGGTAACATGAGATAATGTTGATTTGCTTCAGCCTTGCATACTAGCCCATTTGGAAGCATTGTAACAATAGCTATTACTGTCATATGGATATGTACAGTTTGTGACTTTTTATTGTCATGAAGCTTCTCCTCATCTTACATTATTGCCGGAAAAGTCAGTCATTTTCTGTTGACTTGAATATTTAGTTCGTCTTACTCGCTTGCTGTTAGTTGCTTTTTTAGTCCATTGTCTAACCTTGTAAGAAGACAATTCATTTAAAGGTTTATGCTGATGTCATTATGGTTTAATATCTATCCGTTGTGGTATCAATATGTCTTGTCTCCCTTTTGTTCATGTTGCTTGTGTGGCCTTTGGTGATCGTCCTTGAGAATTTTGATCTAGGATTTTGATCTTCCAATGCTCAGCGTATTTCACAATCATTCCGCATCTGTTACATTATCTCTCTGTTGAATTGGTCTTCCCAGACTGTAGTGCAAATTTGATTTGTGATCAACCTGAACTGGTTTGAACTTGTGTTGCTATGAGTTGTAGTATCTTCATGGGTTACTTTTTATGCTATCCAAATGTTATTTTACTAGGACATAATTAATTATACAGCAAAATATAACAATTTACAATGGTGCATCTAAGGTATAACCACTACTTTTAACCACAATGCTTTTGTAAAATACGTTTATTTCAAATTTATTAGTATTATTTTTGCATTAGCCGATATCGCAAAGAGGATGGCATAAATGTGTCACATGGTGAGCTCATGCACTTTTTGAGCCCCTTCTCTAACTATCGTGAGTATAAAGTTGAGCATGTCTCAAGACATACAAGCGACACTTACAATAGCTTACTGCATTATAATTATGGTTAAAAATAAGATAGTCACTATTGCCATTGATGTTGCCCAATTGTGATATCATCAGTCTTCTAGCTCCAGTTTTTAAAAATCGTAAACTTTCTTACTTCATATTTATTTGCTATTTCTCTTTGCTACAACTCTTTGCATTGCTTCATTTGTGAACTCATGTGTTTTTGTTCAATTTTATGCATAATTGCTAGGGTATTTCGGAATTGAATCATGATACTCATTGTTATTGCCTTAATATTGCCCAATATTCTGTAGACATAGGCAATTTTTTTAACAAGCTGGTCTTAAGTATTTTGCTAGGGTTGAGCGCCCTGTGCGAGTTGTTTGTTGTTTAACAGCCATACTGCTGTTGACAAATGTCATTGTAATTTTGGCGTCTCGGTGACCCACTCATTATGAATTTCATTTTATAATGTTAGAGGTGTGTTTCAGTTCTGATAGCGCTTTGTCATGTTTGCAAGGTTGCCTCCATGGCGGTCTTAGAAAGTTAAAACTTTTGATATCCTGTCCGCTTAGAACAATTTATCTGATGTAGAACTGCTTTTACATCGGTAATTTGTAACAGCGGTTTAAACAGTTTATGTTAATTTTTGGTTGAAGGTCTATTTTTTATTACTCATGACTGTCTATTTTGCTGCTACTAAAAGTTGTGAAGGTCACACCAGCTCTCTGCTTACCATGTTCTTTCAATGTGCTTTATCACTTCTACTTCATTATGTTTTTGATTAATTACAGCCGTGTTTGCTTGTGCTAACTCATGAAGAATAAATGTATGTATCTTTTCCATTCTTTGCACATTTCTGAAAGCGTGTTTTCAGTTTTCATGCTATAGGGTTGGTTTGTAGGCCTCTTTTAAAGTTCACCACATGTTTTCGACAGATCTAAATATTCTCATATCTTGTGTCGCTCACTCATTTTGCAAAACCACCTTTTGGTTATAGTGGTAACGGTAGCGTATTGTTTACCTGTACCTCCAGACTATTGTTTCTCTCCGTTGTCTAAATCTACCGAGTTTGTTATCACATATGTTAGTGGAACTTCCACAAAAAGTTTGGCTGCGCACATATCATATACTTCTTCATACTTGGCTTTCTTGCTGTAATTTTATAGCATGTGATGATGGAAACTTCAGTGAAATATAATGATAGTATATTTACCAATACTAATTAGAAATGTTATTGAAGGTGGTTTCTGCTGAAGGACCGTTTAAAACTTTTTATTATTTTTGCTAACATCCTGGCTACATTTGTGTATAGCTTACTTTCCACCTTACTCCTGCCGTGTCTGCCTGAGAGCAATGGTTTTGTTGTATAAACAGTCTTTTTTGGGTTTTTTATTTAAATGAATTCTAAAATCTCTAAGCCTTGTGATTAATATTGAAGAAACAAAGGCTTTTGATTTCATAAAGATAGATTGATTTTTTTATTATAGCCCTTGCGTAATGTTTATGATCAGTGGGTCGACAAGCGCATAAATCTTTTTGTCATATTATTTACCAAGCTGTATTTGTAGCTGGAATGGGAAGTTATGATTCATGATCTTGCTAACTTGTTTGATAAAACATTTTTATATCATATTAGCAGTCCCAGGCATAAAATTTTCTCATTCGGTTTGCACTGCCTCTAGTCTTCGAGTCATGTTAGTTGTTGTTGCTCAAATCTTGCTTAGGTGAGTGAAGTTTCTGATGAAGTTATCTTTTCTCTTGTTTGGTGCCCCACCACTTTCCTCATCTGCTTTTGCTATTTGACTTTGACATAATTTTTTATAGTGGTACATTGTACTGAGAGTGTGCGCCCTGCAATCATCAGAGTAAGCACAAATGATGATGTTTAATTAACTGTTTTTTTTGTATTTATTCATTTTTAACGTTTTTATGCTGGGGTTCAATTATTTTTTTACTCATAATTATTTTCCCATGAATTTGGCAGTTTCATATTCTTGCTATAACTTCTTGTGATAGTGAACAATTTAAAAACTTTACGTGGTCTGTCCTTTTATTTTTATTTGGTATTAATTTATTTTGTTAGTTCTCTTTTTGTTGTTTTTGCATATCCCTGTCACTCTTCCATTCCCTTTTCATGACAGAATTTTTTTGGTTTTTATTAAGGTAGTCCTTTTTGTAGTCTGTGAATTACTTTTCCCACTTGTGGTATCTCCCTACTGTCCAACCTTGGTTTGATTAATAGTTACTTGAAACAGACCTTTCATCACCGATGGTGCAAATAACTAAAAGTAGTGAAGCAGTTTTATGTTTACATGAAGGCGGACAATCCCATTGTTTAGCTTATAGCTCCTCATTGGTAAGTGTAGCATGGCATGAGGCTTAAATACACTAGGCAATATGTAGCGCAACATAATCGGCGTAGCGCCAAACCGCGAAGGAACACGCCAACCAAGTTGATGCTGAGCAATAATGCAAGACTTTCTCCATCGAAATTTCATAGCACACTAGCTAGAGGTGGAACGAGACAGGTTTTTTAAGTTCGAGACAAGACTCGAGACACTGTCTTGTAAAAATTCGAGACTCGAGACATGAGACAGTAAAATAATGAGCATTTGGTGATGATTTCACTGCACAAGTACTAGCTACTTGGTATATATAAAATTAATAAAACTATTATTAGATTGAATTTTCACCTGGTGTAAACGATTTAAATACAACATTTTAATAAGGATATGCATGTAGTTTTTGTAAACAAAAGTGTCACAAACAGCTCTAAAATACTGAAGTTATATATTCTAAGAATTTTGAGCTTGATTGATCATAATTATTATAAACATATTGCTTTGTAAATGTATATTTTTATCATCTATTGAATAGGTCTTACTTTTTAATGTAATGTGTAATGAAACCGATAGCCATCGCTCTACAAAGAAATACCGCAACTAAAATAACACACGATAACACTTTCATTTTTATCGTTTCATTAATGTCAAATTTTGTTTGTATATTAACTGTAGTATGTGAATTATATTTAAATTTTACTCATGAAATTATATTAATTACTGTATACATGCACATGTATATTCTTATTTTGAGCGAACAAACCGTCATTGTTAACCGAATACGGACTAGGGCCTTTTATTCGTTTCTCCGTGTCCGGACAGGTTTTACCCGCGATTGGTAGTATATACGTAAGGAGGCGCGAATTTTATGAAGGGCAGTTGGTGTTTAGACACGATACGATAAAATACAGATATTTTACCCGCAAAAGTCTTATTTATTAAATTGGAATATCCGAAGAGTAATTAGATACGACCCGGTATCTGTTTTAAGGACACAGAACCGAACTAAAATATATTAACAGGGCCGTTGTCCGGACTACATGATTAGACTCAGTGGCCAACATAATCAATAGCAACAGGTAGTAACGGACCGGGTATAACTTTAAAGGCAGTTGCCCGCAATCCATTACAATATATGAAGTTGTTGCTACTGCAAGAAGCCATGTTTTAACAACCGTGCGCAGGCGCTTTAGTTCTATTTCCTGTCTCGAGTTTGGCAATAGTTAAGTCGAGACGAGACCGATACGAGACGAGACAGGTCGATGCTCGAGACGTCTCGTGTCTCGTTCCACCTCTAACACTAGCTCCATCTAATTAGCTGTTTTTTTTCAGAAAACCTTGCTCTAGATTTAAATTTGTGGTGTTATTGTTTACCAATGTACAGCAACAAAGTTTTTATATTTTGTTACAATTGAAATGTGTTTAATTAAAGTAAAGAAATAATTGTTCAAAGTGTTAATAAAAGCACACCTAGTCCAGTACAACTCAGTACACAATAGTTACAAAGATACTTAGTTGAAAACGAACATTTGGGAGTCATTTTTGGTGTTGGTTGACTAGCTTGGAAGCGGTAAACATTTATTATATTGCAAAATATTAAATTCCATGAAGTAAATTACATATAAAAATCATGAAATACTATCGCTAAAATACAATAATGTTTTTCATGTGTTTTTAAAGATTGCATTTTGTTAATGTGAGATAGGCTTAATAAAAAAAGCATAACTTGTTCAAGTCATTACTTAAGTGTATTAAAACCATGAAAAACTGGTGGAGCTGATCGGAAATGTTTGTGATCATGCCCATGTTATTACTGACTGGTGAATTGCCCAAGTGTATTTAGGCCCATGTCAGTGATACATCCACCTTCCTCATGAGGCATGTGATAAAGTCACCTAGTGTGTTTGCACCTATAGTCTGTATGATCAATCATGGTACTCAGCTAAATTCTATGTTGTATCAGTGGCTCCAGCCTAATTTCTCTGTTTTGATGACTGTAATAGCATTGTTTGTTTTTTATCTTGTTCATCGTTTGTACTGGCTTCTTTTGTAGAAGCTTCGACAATGTGTACTCCTCCTAGAAAAGAAGTAGTCTGTGTAAAGGACAAATGATTTGAATACCTCCACTCATCTTTATATTCCTCGTGATTATAAAGCACTACGCTATCATAGTCAACAATAATCAGCAACTCTCGTCTTTGATGCATGGGACTGCTGCGGAGTTTAATTTTGCTGAGGTTTGTTTTTTCTAAAGAGCAAACTGTAGCATGTATTTTTTGATTACGTTGATTGTTTGCTGACTGGAGTTAGCTCCTTTTTATTCATTTAGTACTTTTTCCGTAGCTGTGGTGGCATTCCCATAGATTCCTTTGCTGTTTCTACTTATAAGTCGTTGGTGTTTTGATTTCTCTTCATTTTTGTTTCTTCTGCTTGCATTCTTATGCTAACCAAGTGCATGGGTTTACATATTAACTGACTCATATTGGTTAAAATGTAGAATTGAAATGTTTTGAATTTGAATGAGCAGTTGTAGCTAGTATATAAAGCTATTTTAGTTCGGTGTTGAAACAAAATAAAGTTTCGTTTTGTAAACAAGGTAAGAAAAATAGTATTACACCATATTGTATTAAAGTCTGATTCTGAATTTAAAGTAATTTCAGTGAAACCTCAAATTTGTCATGAAAATACTTCAGTTTTTTCACAAATTTTAAACAGTTATAAACATGTTAATTAAAACTTTATGAATTTTGTTAATATGAGCAATAATAATTATCAGTTTTTAAATCTAAATATGATATGAAATTTTTGGTAAAATTCATAAAATGCAAATGCCGTTAGATCACATTGTTCTAGTATATGCAAGTATTTTGGTATTTCCATATCCATTCACTAAAGTTTATCTTTCATGTGATTGTGTACTGGTTCATGGTGGTTCCTGCAACAAAATTTTGGTACAATGATTATCTTTCTCAATGTACTTGTTTACAACTGTCAAGGCTACATGCTACCATAGATCGTGCAACCTTGACAGATCTGGTGGTTCAGTTTTTTTATCAAGTGTTGTAGAGAAGGTCTTTCTCACATTTAGGAGTTGTCTCTTTTTGCAGACTAGATTTATTTTTAATCTTTGTCTTTGGTGGGAATTGAACTAATTTCATTATTTGCAGACTAATTTCAAAGTTCTTATTTGTATAATTGCTTGCTTCATCAATAAGTTGTTGCTACTCGTTTCTTTTGTATAAAGAATGTTGAGCTATAGCTATCCAGCTACTAGCAGCTTCTTGGTGATTTCAGGTTGGCTATCTGTGATAATAATGTCATTAGACTCATCACTTTTACTCAGTTTAGAACTGACATTAGGCGATTTTTTGTCAACCACTTCCAGTCTCAGACATTGTTCCATATCCTATCTTCACCAGCATAAATTTCAGGTGAATACCTTGGATTTAGTCTCAATTATTCTTCATACTACTTTTCCAAAGTATATCTTTAGGGTGTTTAAAATGAGATTCTCCTAGTGAGTAATGTCACACCACAACATCCCCTTGCAAGGTAATCGGCTTCAGCTTTTGGTCATAAAGCTGGGTCACGGTATATTTACCATTTCCTGTGGTTTCCATGTCTCGCGTCATACTTATTACAACTGGATACACTATGGAAGAGTGAAATGGGGGACAACTTGTTATAGCTGATTGGTGCAGCGATTTGGTAATGACTAGAACTAAACTAGCTGTTAAACTGTTTACAACCTCCAGGTTAACATTTATGAATGAGTTTGTGGTGTTTTATTTCACTATCTCACTTGTGTCACATCACTAACACCGATGCCAAGCCAACAATGCAATGAAGTCTGAATTTGCATGGCAGACTATTATAAATTAGCATGATGTATAATCCGACATGCAAAGTGTAATAAAGAACATTCAACACTCTTTATATATAACTATTCTACTGCTCAGTAGCGAGTCTGAAATACAGATGGCGACATGGAAAAGCTTGAGTTTGAAGTTATAAGGCTAAGAATAAGGAGATTTTGAGCAGTCATTGTATAACAGTATCAAAGCTCAAAATCTCAGCGTATCTACAACTTTATTTATAGGAAGGAAATTAAAAGTATCTCCTTTTTTATATAATATCTGATAGCTTAAGCTAAGATTACAATAGCCTTTTTGTACTAAACTCTATGTGGCTATGGCCACTGGTATATTTTTCATTTCCATGGGTATTTGGTAACTAACGCTGTACTTGTCACAGTTACACAGGCCTGTATTCACTGGTTACATGTTGGGGCGGCTAATGTTAGACGACTAGTTATGAACACCTGGGGGTGTGGAGAGGAGGGGGTTTAAGCCCTCCAACAGGTTTCTCTCATGTAGGGCATCCAGCTGGACCTCTCAAATGAAGTTTTAAAAAAAATTATTGGAAAGTCTCAACATTTTTCTATTCTTTGCTTGACACCTCTTTGAGTGAAATGAATGGGTTTTAGACAACTTGCTAAGTTTTCAGTTTTTATAGCTGGTTGTGGGTTATGGGCGTCATTGGTGGTTTAAATAAATTAATTTTAGCGAACGAAAATATTACCAATAGAGCCATCTCAACAATGATACGGTTAATACCTACATAATCAAATAACAAAACGTTGCTGATAATTCGTCGGTTTAAAAGATAAAAGGGAGATATTCCTTATTGCTATGTTAAATGATATTATGTCATTGTTTTAACATGTACTTAATGTAAAGTTGACTTGTTAGTATTTAATGCATAAGCTGAGAAAAAGGTCTCCGATGAATGTCGGAAAATGGTCAAATAATTGGTTGACAAATCAAAAAAGTCGATATTCTATAAAAATGTATGGTTACAGCTCATATTTATTGGATGGTGTTAAATGTGATGTGTTGTATTGATATGAATTATCTTGTTTGGAGCATATTACAAACTCTAGTTCAGACACAGTCTAATAACTGCCCTCCATCACTCCTCTGTAGCACTTTCCCATAAACTAAGTTTGGACTGCAGCTGCAGAGCTCTAATATTTGCACGTGTATAATAGTAATAGTAATAGTAATAGTAATAGTAAATAGTAATACTTGTTAAATTCTCTTACTGTAAACTTCTACAAATTATTTCTTCCTCGCTGAGTAAGAAGGAAGTAGTAATCAAAATAATCTAACAGTGGAGTATTGGCAGGTAGTGTGAAGTCGGGCTATGAGTAAAAGGAAAAATGTCATGTGATGAAAAAGAGAGAAAAAAGCGATGAAAAAAGCGATGAAAACTTGTAACCAACGAAGTAAATTTCTTTCAAGCATTAAAAGCGTGCGTTATTGTATATGATTTTTTTCTGATTCTTCAGTAGTCATAACTGGTGCATTAAAGATAGTAGCACGGGTGTTGCTTGTATTGAAGTTGCTATTAAGAGTCACATTTTTGATATTCACAATAACAACACACGTGGATGTGGTATCATCGCCCAAGCTAGTATAACCATGACTTTTCTCTATATATTCAACGTTTTTAGATTTTGCGTTGTTATTATCATGTAAATAATTAATATTGAATTGATCAGTTAAAGGATTACTGACCACCACTTAATCAAATAAAAAAGGTTTATTTCTTCAATTCACAAGTGAACCGCTTGCTGATTAGTTTTTTCCATTCAGCAAGCTTCAAATGATCATTTAATATCAAAATTTATTGATGAACATCCTAATGACAATATATTAAGTTTACCAGCATTTATTTGGCATTTTATTGTTACTAGGTAATGGATTCATTAACTTCTACCAAAAATAATCAAAAGTCATTTTGCCGCGGAAGCAATAATTGGTGTTTACACCGTTTTGCTAGCATTATTATTAAAACAAGCAGGTCTTTGCTGACCAACAAATTAATTAATTTCGAAAGTATGAATTTATTTTTCTTCAGAGGATGTATTTTTTAATTGACTAAAAAAATTCAAAGTTTTTCATGGCAAATATATTATGTTATAACCTACTAAAAATTTAAAAAGTTTAAAAGTTGGGAAAAGTGCAAGAATTTATGAAAGTTTCTGAATATGAAAAATCTTACTCATGTTCTAATTATAGTTAAAACCCAAGTTATGGTTGAAGTGTTATGAGGATTGTTCTTGCTTGTGATTGATTGATGATCTTGAGTAGATTGACTGCTGTAATGGTTCAACAAGTTGTAAATATTGTTGCCTCCTGCAAAATTGGTGACAATATTCATAATTATTGTTGCTTTGTACTTAGGCATGTTCTCAAGTGGTCTGCCCTATAGCTGCAGGAGTATGCTGTTTTGTTGATGTACGTAACTTGATTGAAATAAATGATTGCTTGTAATCCTTGTTTAGTTATCTTTCATGTCGTTTGTCGTTCCAAATTTTTTAGCCTATATTAATCAGACAACTCTTACGCTTTGCATACGTTGGAGGTTCACTCCCAATTTAGCAAAACCGATTGTTCCTGCTGTTTTTGTCATGTTGTTTTGTTTTTGTTGATTATAAGCTGAGCTAGGTAGTTTCTGCCTCATTGCCATTAAAAGGTCTTATCTCACATTGGTCAGACAACTCTTGCGCTTTGCATATGTAGGAGGTTCACTCCCCCACTCTAGCAAAAAAGATTGTCATTGTATTTGCTATTTTTGTCATGCTGTTTTGTTTTTGTCGTTCATAAGCTGAGATAGGTAGTTTCTGCTTCATTGCTATTACAAAGTCATATCTCATATTGGTCAGATAACACCTATGCTTGATTGACGTCTAAAATCGCCTCCTTGACTTAAAAAAAGATTATCAGCCCATTCTTGTCATTTTTGTCTGGTTTTTTGCTGGTTATTTGCTATGCCTGTAGTACCTGCTGCTCTATTACCCTGCCTTTTTCTCTGTGCTGTTAGAGAGGTTCATTTATGAAAATAATCGTTAATTGTGTTCATAGCTTCTCGGTCATCGAGATGTTTGTCAGCGATAGAGGATTTCAAATCTATCTAGGAAAGTTTTGTCTTATGTTGTTATATATGTTGTTCATGAAAGTTGTTTAAACTTTCAGCAATCTAGTTCATTTTAATTTAGTTAGCTTTCAAGCCGTTTACCATTGCAAATCTTTTATCTTATATTGGTCAGACACACCAATCTTATGTTTAGTGTATGGCCGAGGTTCATTTCCTGACTTGCTAAAAATATGGTACATTGCATTTGGCCATTGTATCATGTTTTTTTTTAGTTGACTATAAGCTACAACTATGGCAAACTGTATGTTGGGTAGTGTCTACTTTGATGCTTTGAAAAGTCTGATCTCATTTTGCTCCAAAAACTCCTAAAAAATTCTTTCCATGAATTTCAAAAGAGATTATCCGCATATCCATTGTCATCGTTGACTTTTTTGCTTATTATTTGCTGTGCCGGTATTAGCTGCCGCTCTAAAACCTGGGTTTTATATCAGTTATGTTAGAGAGAGTAGTGTATGACCAGAGTTTAGTTATTGTTTTCCTAGCGTCTCAGTCAGTTAGATATTTGTCAGCTAAGAATGACTTCACATTAATATTGCCTGTAATATTTTTTCTATGCTCATGAAAATCGTTCTAACTTGCAAACATCTAGTTATCTACATATCACTCATAGTTCTTGAGAAGTAAAAGCGCTTTAAAAAATTTTGTGATTGTCGATTACACATAAGATAAAATATAAAACTTTATTGGCATTATTCGAGAGAGATGTCTTGAGTTGGTTTTACACAGAGTAGATACCATTAAAAAAAATTTTCTTCCTTTTTGCAGGGCATGAAAGTTGGATGCAGCGTCTAAATAAAAGAAAATTACATCCCCAATCATGCGATAAGATATTTCTTGTATTAATGGTAAGTCGTTAATGTTTTTTTGAGTAGAATTTAGAGCACTCGGTTTCACAACCATTCTCCCTTTTTTCTATTCCTCTTTTTCCGTTCTTCTGTCCATTACTTCTTTTTCAATCTGGCACAAAAGGGGCGAAAAACTCAATTAAAATTGTTCAATCACCCCTGCTCACAGCGTTTGTATTGATTTTTATATTTTTCATGCAATATAAGTTTGAAAAAAATATGGTCTCATAAACATGATGTTTAATACTTGTGAATACAGCTTTATTACTTTTAATCTTTTCAGTGACTGCACCCCTAATTTTGAAAGAGAAACATCTGCATTTTAAATTATTAGTGATTCATTGTTGGCCTGCTTTTTGTGGTTATACCTAAATAGTTATAAATGGTGTATTCTATAGCATCACTGACTCTTCAGCTCTACCTTCCCTGATAAGGTCTTGGTACATATATAACTATACATACAGTTCATTTACATCTACACTATTTTCCATAGACTGTATTGGCTTATTATGTTGTCTGACTTTTTAAAGAGTTTTTTTTGCATCAATCTCGTTGTTGTTGCTTATGGCTTCATCACGAAACCATTTTTCTACCATTTTACTAAAAATTATTTAATTACTAACTTAATTACTTTAAATTAACTGAAAATTACCCAAAGTGCCAAATTACCCAAAGGATGGGTTATGTTTTCGCTGGCTAAACTCATGCAGATAATTGTTTACTTTTGTTTGAGTACCAAGTTTATAAAAGTTTAAAATTTCTGGCTTGAGATACAAGACAAGTATGCGGCATGAGAATGGGATATGATTTCTGACATAGTAGCTAGAAAACTGAGCTGCTGACGCTGACAAAAAACCGCTTTGTTTTTTTTATGTTGATCAGAGCAAATAGATTAGATAAATTGAAAAGGCCTAATTAAAAGTAAAGGTAAAAGCGAAATGTAAAGCAAGGAAAAATCTGCTAACCATTAGGAAGGAAAGTAAAAAATAAACGCTAAACACATTTAAAACTTAGTTCAGTGTGGCGTAATGTTAAACTCATTGTTTAATGTGTATGTAGAAAACTCACCTTTCTCCAAGACTCACACAGCTGCTAACCCCTCCTTTATGTCTCAAAGGTGAGAACTGTAAGAACAGTGTTGTGCATAATATAGTTGCACTTTAATGCGGAATCTAACAGTTTGACAGGAATTTCTACATTTTACACATTTTTGAATTGGAACGATAAAAATCATGTTTTTTAGCTCTTTTACATATCGTTTGAAGTGATTTGTGGTGGTTAAACCTGTTTTAATTTTTTTAGCTGTTTTGTATGGAAAAAAACTGATTTGAGATAGATCTAAATTGACGGACAAGCTCTCATCTCAGAAATAAATTGTGATCATTTATCAAGATACTGCTGTAGGCTATGGGTAGCGTTGTGTTGCTGGTTGTTCTTGATATTAATACAGTTCCTGATATTATTACTAGGTTCTGTTAATCTTCATTCTCTTCAAGGTTGTAATAATTCATTTTAACACCTGGTATTCCTGCATTATCACTGACTTACATACAGTCATATCTTGGCATATAACTTCAACACATTCAGTTTTGGGGCAGAGCTTGAATGTAATTTTTTTCAGATCTTAATTGCACTTTTTTATATAACCAAGCTAAATACAAATTAATCTGTTGTCATCCTCATAAAAACAATTTAAAACCAGTAAATACAATGTAAAATGTGCTTTTAACTTAAGCCCTCAAACTCACAATATAACAAATATATATTTAATTGTTGTGATCTGCAATGAAATATATGCAGCGCTGTATTGAGTTTTCACCTTGCGGACAAATGACAGCAGCTAACCGATGTTTGATACAGGCTTGACAGCAACACATTTGGTGGGATACATATTTGTGCTGATTCAATATTAACTCAAATGAATTTAACTAGGTGAGCACACATTAAGAATAAGTTTTAATCTGTCAATAAACTCAATTCTAATTCTTTCTTTATCACAATTTTATTACCTTATTTAAATTTTTTTTAATTTGTCTGGTTTTTATCCTCGCTTTTTGTCGTCATCCTTAAAATATTTTCTGTGAAACTGATACAAAATAAACACTGAAGGATCTCTATCTTTCCATCAGAGCCTAGTGATATTACAAGTTTACATCCATTGGCAATGTTTTATTTTTAGCCATCTATAGACCTGTCCGCTATCGAACGTTCCATAGCTTCCATTTTATGCTGAGAGAAGTAAATGACAGTACACACTGTATCACAATGTGTAAACAGTAATCTCCCCTTACTTGCCTAACAATAATATTGTTCAAACTATCTCAAACCCATCCACGTTTATAGTAGTTTGACAGTTTGCATCAGCAAGCATCATCAGTTTACGGCACCAAAAATGTTTGCAGCATTGCATTCTCATTAACTACTTGGTGTTGCTGAAACAATGAAATACTAATCCTAATGCGATCATCATGAAGGGAAAATATATATGAAGCAATCTGCAACAGCCAATCAGCATCTCCAATGTAATATACATTCTAATCATCACACAATGGTGGTATACATTATGCCTTACAGCTATGTCAATAATAATATATACCATCAGTGTGCAATGTATACTACCAGATAAGGGCCTTACAGTTATTTAACAATCAAAAGATCTGCAAAATTATCAAAGTTATAATAATGATCTGTTCAATGTTAACAATAAATAGTAAGATAAATTGGTTAATAAACGAGAACGAAGTTGTTGGCACTTTGGGATGCAAAAGGGAGGGACATATGCAATCAATAATTATAATAAATGTAGAATGCAACAAACAATCTTTTTAAAAATATGTTTAGATTTGTTAGCTTCATCTTTATTTAAAAAAAAACTGTTTGAAGAACTTTAATAAAATCTATATAATGCCTGGGTTGTTTTAAAGGCGTGAAAAGACAACTTCAAAATTCTTCTTTTCTAATCTTTAACTTTAAATATCTGTAATAAATTCCTAAAGAAAAACTTTGCGGGATGTATCTCTATAGCTTTTGTTCTTGTCGTACACATATAAACCCTGTTGTTTAGCATCAATATTGATCTCTTGTATATTTGTAGCCTTAAAAGCGAGGCATTGTGTGTGGCTTATTTAGGCTAAGAGAACATTATGCTGTCATACAAGTCAAGAAATAAATGGAGTAAGATTCAGGATTGTATTCCATTTAACAAAACATGAGATAATTTTGGTTCACTTCAGCCTTGCATACTAGCCTATTTGTAAGCATTGGGATAATAGCTGTTGCTGCCATATAAAAATGTACAGTTTGTGACTTTTGATTGTCATGAAGCATCTCCTCATCTTATGTTATTTTCGAAAAAATATAGAAGTTATTTCCAAAAAATACCCAAGTGTTATTTTACTAGGACGTAATTAAATATACAGCAAAATATAATATTTTACAATGGCACGTCTAAGGTATAATAACTACTTTCAACCACAATGTTTTTGTAAAATAATTTTATTCCAATTTTATCAATATTTTTTCCGTTAGCTCATATCATAAAATAGGAAGGCTTAAAATGTGACACATAATGAGCTCAGAGAGTTTTTCAGCACCTTCTTTAACTATTGGTAGTACCAAGTTGAGCATGTCGTTGATTTGTAACAAGTTGTCTACAAGGGGAGCATTGTAGAAGTTGTAACACTTCAGGCGTAGCTGGTCACCTTGAATATGACATTGCAAGGAAAAAAAGTTGGTATGTAACAAAACTTTCTTTTGGTTAAGTGCAAATATAATTGACACATTAGTTAACTAATCACTAATGAGAAATGTTCTGTACAAAATTACCGAAGCCAAACCACATCTGAAACCACATTAAAAATGTATTATGCGTGATGCCGCTCTGAGCGGCACGGGCCTGCACTACCCTTGGCTTGCAGTGCATAATAAGCTGATATAGATTTTGATATCAACTTCCAGCGGTACCATTTCTGCCTTGTGCACCTTGTTTTAATATTCACAATTAGTTTCATGATCAATTAACCTACCCAGCTCAATAAGAAGTACCAGCCATCTTTACTTGTCATCGTATTTGTGTTTTTCTCTGGTCTTTTTATATGCGCCTTTTCTTTTGCAGGCCTGTCCCATTGGACATTCGGATTTCTGTTGGCCTTGGCTGTCTTCTTTCAGCCAACCCAGTCTTTTTCGACCACTGGGTCCTTGCTGGGCTAGGATTTGGCCCTATTGTTGCGTCGGACTTGAAGTCATATAAGCAGCCAGCCCTGGTAGTGGTGGTTTGCAATTACCATGTGAAATAAATTAGCTGGTCACCGAGAGAAAAATACTCAGCGAGTAGGTTAACATTATATGAATACTGCACTGAGAATGTATGTTGTCTATAGCGTAATAAAATTTTCACAGGCCCTTTCATAAGTAATTTTAACTTGCTCACAGAATAGTCTTGTTTGTAGCCAAAAGAACTTTGAAACTGTTTACTGACTAGGTTGGTTTCATTTTTTTCTTAGCTTGACACCATTAAAACTTAAATAGCACATTTCAACCATTTCCAAGTGTAGATTTATAAGAATAGAATACAAAAACGAAAAAGGTGACAAAGTAAAAAATTATTAACAAAAAATTCATGTGAGTTTCCTACTGGGTAAACACCTACTGGGGACAAGGCAACAAAACACATAATCATCGAATACATGAATACAGATAATCAAGTGCATGCAAAAAATCTACAAAACAACATTCAAGAGACTGCCCGCAATCTCTGCTCTACTCGTTTTTTCTGGCCTCTTTATTTACACCTTATCTCTTGCAGGCTGGCCTATCGTACCTTTGATTCTCTGTTAGCCTTGGCTGTTTTCTTTTATCAAACCAAAAATTAACCGGCGGACTAGATACCCTGATGGGCTAGGACTTAGCCTAGTTGTGGCGTCAGCCTTAGGGTCTGATAGGCAGCTGGACCTGGTATTGATGCTTTGTCATTACCATCTGATATGATTTAGCTTGTCATGGAGAAAATAATACTCAACAAATAGGTTAGCATTATATTTCATACTGCACTGGTGATATTTATTGTCTACAGTATATTGTCGTCTTATCTGGCTATCTCATAAATAATTTAGAGTTTCTCACAGAATAGTCGCTACTGAAGCCAACAGAATATTTGAAACTTTTTAGGGATGATATAGGTTTCATGTTATCATGAGCTTGACACCCCTAAAACTTGAAAACACTTTTCAACAATTCCAAGATTGAATTTACAAGCATGAAATACAAAAACAAATAATTGACCAATCAAAAAATTATAAACAAAAACATACATGTGAGTTTCCTTACATCAGATCACTAGTAAAAAGCATGTCTCATCACTGCTGAGATATACTACAAACTGGGCAGCAATTCACCGTCTGCTAAGAGAAACGGTGCATCTAATATAATTGAAGAGCACCAATTAGTAACTCACAGCCGTACTTTAATTAGTCTATACTAAGTGCACCATATTATCTGCTTACGGTTGGAATTTCACTACAGCAAGCATTACAAATAACCGGTTGCACTGGTTACGCATCACTGCCCTTTTTCCCAAAGCCCATTATGCTTGGTTAACCCAAAGTCCTTTGTTCATTTAGCTGCTGATAATTGATTTTATTCTGACTGTTGTGCAAAAGCTCACTGCACAATACTTTTTGCGCTTTTTTAGTGACAAAAGGAACGCACGAAGCTGACGTTAGTATTGTTTGCAAAACTTTGAAAGATGGATTTTGAAGATCACATGGATGTAGCTTAGCACCTTAACTGGTGAGATTATTGCTAATACTCTTATCTTTTTAATCTCTAATAAATAGGCCATATTTACATGTAAAGGAAATTATGGTGGTGAAAAAACACATTGATAATAAGTGTTTTAAGTATTTTGCAAGTGGAACATAATCATTAGTGAAACTTTTACTTTTTCAACCGAAAATAATTGTTGGAGGTTCTTTAGTAGCTATTTCTTAACCTGAAGCTCTTGAATATTTACTAAAGTTTTATTAATGACTGATGAGACATTTTGGTGGTATGTCTGATTGTATATTTGTGACCCCGGTAGTCAGAATGTACAATCGTGCGGTAATTGGATTGTTCACAATAGAGCGCAACGCGTGCTATATGCTATTATATGACTCACCGTCACTATTTTAGCAAGCAGTGGTTTATAGTGCATTCAACCCTGCTCTTTCACATGGTCTTGTTTATTTTTGCGTTTGACCAATCATAAAGCCAGAATTGCCATTTAAATCTACCCATATCGGTGGTTGCTATGGAATTTGTCATAACCCAAGATCTCAAGTATAGACTCTAATTGCGGGTGGGCGCGTGTATGTGGCCATTTTCTGTTTCAACGCTTCAGGCTAAAATAAAATAAACTGTCGCACAAATTACGGCTAATTGACGCTAATAATTTAGATGTAATTCTAAGTATTTCTACTTAGAATCCGAGTCAGCTGCCTCAGATTATGGCCGATTATAGTGAAAGCGATGAGGATTGTGATAATAGGGAAACCTCAGAAATACAGCTGCTTACGCAATATGTGGCCGCTAACGATAAGGAGAGTAGCAGCGATCATCCTAATTAATTAAATTACAGTCATACTTCAACTTACGAGCTTAATGCCATCCGAGACTGAGCTCGTATGTCAATTTACTCGCATGTTGGTGCAATTTATATATATATATATAGAACAATTAAATATATATTTATTGGTTTCCATACTCTGTAAAATGTAAATTAAACACTTAAAACAAGATATCGTAACAGAAAGAACATGTTGGTGTTTTTTCTAACTTACCACTTGCTTTTAAAAAGCAACAAATAAAAAATAATGCAAGGAAATGTGTTAAATTAACATGTAAAATTAAATACATACAATAGCAGCTAACGCTAGCATTTGCCAGAGAGATATATATATATAAGTTATCCTTCATTACAACAGTTGACTTTGATAAATTTGGATTTTATCAAAATTTTCAAAGACAAACTTAGAAGCAAATCTAAAAGCAAACTTTCATTTTTAACTTAACGTAATTAAAATTTCTTCGGCGTTCATAGTTTGAAGTTTCTCGCTAGTTAGCTAATTTTTCCTTTGTTTTGCTTTCACGACTAGCCGGCCGTTTTAAGATGAACCTATCTAAGGACGTTTGCCTTTGTCGCCCTTTCAACATGTCGCGTTTAGGACGAACACAGGTTTCGTCACAAAGGTTGAATGCATGACCACAAGCCAACTAGTCCGAAGGTCTATTTTTATAGTTTTGATAGATAGCACCGGCCTTTTCAAATAGCGTCGCTTCAGTTACGCTGTCACCGGCCAATTGTTTATCTTATATCCAATGTCTGAGCGGTCGCTCCATCAGCGGTGGTGAAGATCGCTGCGCCGTTTAGAAACTATGGTTAGTAATTATGCGAGCTAAATGCCCTGAATGTAATTCTTCCGTTTGATAATTGTGGATGTATTTCTGTCATATTGCTGAGCTAGCTCAATCATGCATACACATTTTGCATATTTTTCAATAATTTTCCGTTTAATATCAATTGTTATCCTCTGCTTTTTCTTTGTATTATTTTTCATTTTACTGGCAAACTTTCGGTCTACTTTTAATTCACATAATTCTGCACTGAAACGCGTGCACAAAAACACGGTACAAAAGTATAACCTGTGCAGTTGAAAAATACAGATTGATGCTGTTGTTATAAAACACCTTCGGTATACTTGGCAACTGACTCACGTGCTCGTATCTTAAATATGACTCGTATGTTAGTGCAAAAACTCACTCAAAAGCTGGCTCGTATCTCAAGTTTCTCGTACGTTGAAGCACTCGTAAGTTGAAGTATTACTGTACAGAGAATAATGATCAGCCTATCACTGCTGATAACTTTCCCATTATAGCTGTTGACATCAAACTAATATGTGGATGCAAATGTAAGGAACTCTGCACTAGTTTTATGTCATCTAAACAAATAAGCCTCGTTAGAACTGTGTATCAAGAATTACCGAAGGACACATTTGATATGGTTGTGTTGGGACAAACTGCCACTAATATAACAAGCATACCCGTTGAATGGGCTACAATAAATCTTTGCAGTGTACTCTGTGTTACAATGTGTGCGTGTTAAACTACATAAAAATAGCTCTAGGTTGAATGGTCACTTGATGAGTTGGGTTGATATTTCCGCATCTTGATGCCCTCTATGGTCACCTTCTGTTGACCTTATCATGACCTTCTGTATAGATGGACAATTTTGAATACACATCCAACATTTTGATAAGTCGTTGGATTGTCATTATATGCAGTCATAGCAATATAGTTTGATGAGAAGTGCCCAGTTTGAAGCATACCCTTTTAATGTAAATCTCCAGGAAGGTGAGCTTTTAGCCACATATATTGCTGACTTTACCCTGACCATTGGAAGGTCAACCATCAATCAAATTTAAATAAAAATGTGTCCATCATCTTTTTCAGGGTTTTAATGTGTAGAAAGCCAGGTTTCATCAATACAGGTTGAGATTAATTGGTCTGTTGCTATGACATTTTGATTTGTAAACAATACCATGATTTACGATTCATGAATCGGCAACCTTATCCTGCCTAAACTCAAAACAACAGTTTTAGTTCATCGTGAGACCTTCTCTACTAAATCTTGCATAACCTCGGCATATATAATCCGATTTAAAAAATTTAAATTGCATTACAATCTTCAGATATTGCTAATTTTGAATCTGTAAATAACTCAAAAATGTTGTTTTAGCACGATTGTACATTCTGATTGCCTGGGTCACATTTGTATGATGAAATAATTAGCCTGTTGCTTAATGGTAGTGTAACAACCTGTCGCTTCTAGTTTACACTAGCATAATAATGTAGTTGCTGTTCAATTCTGATATCTGATGTATGTAGCTTTAGTTCCTTTGCCAGCATAGCACAACTATGAAATAGTTGATTGTCTACACGTTGTCTGAAAGACGAGCTGATTTTACTACTTATACTATAAGCTAATCTACACACTGCTAATCATGCAATGATTCAGAGCTACTACTAAAAATAATCTTTAATTTTTGTATTTGTCATCTTACACATAGGATTTTCAAAATACAAATTATTAGCCATGTTAAACTTAAACTCCAACTGAAAGATGATTAACTAAAATACTCTCAGTTGTCATTGAATAAGCTTGCTAAAGTGGTTGCCTGTACAGATAAGTTGCCAAATAGAACATAAACATTGTAACAATTTTAACTTTATAATTCATAATGTAAACACATTATACGTACTGAACCACTTAATAAAGTTATACACAAAAATTACCTAATAATTAGAAATAGAAAATTATACATATGTCAGAATAAATGCCAAAGTTGTTACTGATTAATTACTAACAATATTAGAGTATTAAAAGTGTAACAGTTTCAATACATTTTTCTATTTTTAATCAAGAATGAAAGTAATTTTAAAAATAAATAAGTGAGGAAAGCTTAAAGACACTGTTCACAAAGGTTCTGTCAAAATATCAGCAATTAGCTTCAAAACTTACTCAAATTCAAATGTCATGTGTTTGTTTTATCTTATACAGTTATTGCGCCGGCTGTTAGCTGACAACTGGTTCGGCTAAGAATGTCGTGAGAAATATCTCATTACCTTTGCAACTATCATCGACAATTGTTATGCTTATAATTTTATAAACAGTTGCTATGATTGTTCTGTATTGGCTAGCAGGAAAATTAGGGTTAATAATGAAACATCAAGCAGTAGCAACCCTGTTAGTTTGCATCAATACACAATATGACTGCAATCAAAACATACCCCGTTTTCTTCCTAAAGAGATCTATCATTGCATTCATGAGCGCCTAGCACCAGTGGATCCCTATTGATCATTGAAATCTGTTCTAAGTTTGCTGTTTTGGTAACAGTTTGTACAGAGCTCGCTGCAAGGATAAGGCTGGTTGCTCTACTTTGTCCAATTCTTTCAAAACACTGTCAGACATAGAAGGATTATGGTGTTAGTGTAGCATTTTGCACCCAATTATTGCAGTAATAGTATGTTTGAGTGAAAAATGTGTGGACTGTTTTCTTTTTTTCTAGTTTTGGCTCATAAGGCTGTGTAGATTTATGATTTATAAATTTTCAACGCATGTCATCCCGGTAAGGAAACAGAGGTAGCTAGAATTATGCCGCAGTCTTTGCTTTTCCATTCTTTTAACTTTTTGGTTTGTCAACTTTAGCTTTTCCATTGAGTTTCATAGTTATCTTAATAATAAAAGTGAGTGATGTTAATGTTTAATCAAAAAAGACTCTATCCTACTCTTTACCAACCTGTATATTGCTCAAGATCGGTACGCCATTAATTTTGACCTGCCCTGACTACTCGAACCTGTCATAAAAGCATAGTCAATGATGCTTGAGTCCTATAACTACAACCATACAACAATAAGGTAGATATAATTATTAATAAGACAAAGCAACAAAAATATCCATGGATAGTGTGGGATACAATGCAAATACTGTTTCTGCTGTTTCGGTTGCAAATACAAATATTATATAGTTATAAAAGCAAAAGGAAATATATAATTTCATAGTTTTGTGTGCACAATCTTACTAACACATTAACTAACATCATTAAAGTCTAAAAGAAAGTTACTTGTGCACACATAAAAATACGTAAATTATGTTGATATGAATACTACAGCCAATTTCCTTTAAAGTAATCCTAATTTCAGAAAAGCGGCTACTTTGTGTACTATTCTTGTCATGCTATCAATTAAAAACGGTTGTTTTGAATAACTTTTCAAAAGAATTTTGATCAAATGCCTACATATTGCTTACACATATGTTTACGATTGCGGCAGATTGCATGGAAATAATGATAAAAACAAGTTTTTTACACTATTTCAACAGCTTTCAATATTATGCCTCTTTTCACTTTTTCAAAAAATTTTAATTAGCAGAGATGCAAAGTGACATTAAGTGGTATGTTTAATGTTGACGTCAATTTCGCTTGAAGGTGATCATAAATTTTCAGCCTATACCAAAGTATTCTATGTATTTTTAGGTTGACAATTTATTCTATTGCAAAAAATATAAATATAATTCATTCATCTCTCAAATGGTTGTTACTGATACCTATTCATTTACAACATCTTTTATGACCATGTAATGTTTGATAAATCAATTTGAGTACAATGATAATAAAGTGCAGCTTGATTAAAACTGCACGTATTTTACATCAGATTCAAACTATTATTTACACATGTCACATGAAAAAATTGCATTCAAGTTTTTTACAGCTGCATGGAATTCCCAGAGTATAGAATTTATATATAACTACCTGCTTGTGTTAAGAATATGTGTTGAAGCGTTGATATGACATTGCTTTTTTAAAGATAATTAGATAGGTTTGCATTAGTACCTCTGATCATATTGTTCCACTTCATCCTCCTAATATTGAGAAAATAAATTTAAACCTTTTACAAGCTAATTGAATCTCACCTATGTTTTTCACTCTCTTTTGGGCAAACCGGCATTTGCCTATTGAATGCGAGAAATTTGCCAGCTTACGTCCAACTTGTCGTAGATCTCTAAATAAAGACGCATAAAAGGCTGACAAAAGTCTTTAATAGTTAATATATGTTACTTGCAAACCTGCAAGTCATTGTATGCTTAGCCTAGACTTCATCTTGTTAGCATAACTATTTATATATTTATTATTATATCATTATTACATATTATTATTTACGATTAAATTTGATTATTGTATTTATTTTTTATTATATTATGTGTACTATTAAATTTATTTATTAGCATGTTTCATAACATAAGTTATAAAGTTTTTGGTGGTGCCAAAATGAAGTGAGTCATCTATTTCCTTTGGAACCTGTTTATATTCTTACGACTGTTCAATCCCTTCCGTAGTTTTATGTCACTTCAACCCAGGTTCTGCACATCTGAAATAGCCAATATTAGTGCTGAACAATTTTTAGCAAAGCAATACTTTTACGCTTTGCACTTTAGAATACACACTTCTCGCACACAAAAAAACTGCAAATTACAACCGAAATATAAACTAAAACTGTTTACTCAAAATAGCCTAAAAGTTCTAGCCTCAAAATAAGTTGTAGCTCTGATTCCATCATAGACACTAAAAGCTTTTCACTTGCATGACAGTCTTGAGACTATGTCAGACAAACTATTATCAGCCTGATACAGCTACTAATTATTTTTATTGTGTTCTATTGAAAATTTTAACAAAAAATCATAGAAACTCAATGTTGGAAAACAGATTTTGATATGAACAGATACAACAAATGAATAAATTGCCAATGATGAACTAAAGGAATTATCAGTACGCTTATAAGGACGCTTTTCAATATTCACTTGCTATTATAGGTTTTTAAAAATAAAGAATGCCAAATAGCGGTGGTAAAATAGAAGTGGTCTTAAAACAGAAGTAAAATTCAATTAAATGGTGAAGCTCTATTTTTGAAAACTTCTTCCAAAGTGGCACTCAAATAGCAGGGGCGTCTAACTAAAGGTGATGTTCGAATATAGTTTTTAATATAGGGTATACTTTAGGTTGATGAAATTGCTAAACTACAGACAAAATGTGGTTGGCCTAAGATGCTTAACTTTTTTTGCGACAGCAAGCCCATGTATCAGCTTGGTTTATCTTCTCTTCGTGGCCGGAAGCTAATAAATCGGTTTTTAGAAAGTGCACTAGTTTTTTATAATTACTCAGCTTTCATTTCAGATAGACCAATAAAATGTATTCTCCAATAAAACCTGCTAGTTGGTAATTATATGAACTGGTCAGCGGGCCTCTCGCTAGCACCTCACTAATTATCAAACAGAAAGATTACTGCAGAAAGATCACGGACAAAAATAAAACCGTGATTGTTTAAGCTGTAGAAGCTTTTAATGTTCTTAGGCATTGGAACTTTAGTAACTTTATATCAAATGATTCTGACTCTTTTAGTGCATATATTTGATGTGAAAAAAAGGTAATAGTAAACAAACAATATGGCAAAATCGAAATATGACAATCAAAATTGCTTGCAAAATATCGTTGATAAAGTTTATAAAAGTTTTGTCATTTTAATGAAGTTAATTTAAAGTTTTTATTTATCTCTCTTTTATTTCGTTATGAAATATCTTCTTCTCAACAAGCTGTTTTTATATTAAGTTGATATCTTCATTATTTCTGAAGTTATCACAATATCAGTGACGTTATGTCATCATTTGGGAGAATAAAATCAAAAATTTGAACAGAACTGAAAATAAATTTGGCTGCGAAAGAGACAATAACAAAATAAAAATTAAAAAGTTCATAAATCCTTTGAAATTGTAAAAGTGCTGCTAATATAGAGGATACAATGATGCATGAATGTCCGAAATGTATAAGTAATTTTCTGAGAACTAATGGTCATCTTCGCTCATCAGCTAATATTAGACGGAGCTTGTTTAAATGTAAATGAATAAGGTTGAATCGACTATTTGGGCCAGCTACAGTTACCAAAAATGTTTTGGTACCAGCGCAGACAAAGATAGTCATTTTAACACAATACATGAAAAAGGCATTTCTTTGGTATCACAATTGCCTTGGCTTTACAAACAATGAACCTTTGTGTGTGTAGCCAGGACAGTAGACTAGGTTGAATAGTCCTTTTAAATTATTGATGAGCCCCAATGATTTTTTGGTATAAGATCTTTTGTATTATTTTATTTGCCAATAGTTAATTTCCCGCTTTTGTGCTTGTCTGGGAATAATGGAAACCGTTATTATTATTCCATAGTAACAATATGCACCAAACAAATGGTCCAGCGGTTTCATAGGCTATAGCATTCTTGAAGCCAGCGAGCTGAAAGCTCAAAATATTAACAGCTGGTTTTGCTTCAAGTTGCCTCTTGGAGTTTTGCATAGCACAAAAATTATAGTTTTTAGATGGCGCATTCATTTTCATCGTGCAATAACTGATGGTGATGTTGTATACCAATTTTTATAGAAAACCAGTGATGTAAATAAATATTGAAGAAATATAAATCATTTTAGTTATATCGTATCACTAGCCAACATATTTTAGGAAAGATATGATTAATGTAAGCAACATCACAAAATAGACAAAAAACTGACATTACAAAGTATATCAAACGATTCGTAAGAATACATCACAATATGTGTAGTGCCTCACAAAAAACTTTTCTGAATTGGCAAGTAATTTTGTCGTGATTTGTTGACAGCAGTGTTCAGACCAACACTTAGCCCAACACCTGTCTGAGTGCATCAGTTTTTATTGAGTTGATGCAGTTACATAGACAGATGCACATTGCTGCACACTTAAAATCGTAGAATTGTTTTGTGGACTTCATATAGAACAATAATATCAAACAAATGACTCTAGTATAAACCCGGCCCGTTATGTGAATTTGTTTCAGCCTAAATCTTCAGTGCTACAAATAAGTGAGTCTGCTGGTAAAACACCGTAAAATCTCTTTTTGTATGCAACTTTTTTTTAAATGCCACATCTACAGCAATCGGCTGTGATCATAGAAAACTCGATCTTAACAAAACTTGTTGATCTTAACAAACTAATAATAGCAAGTGATCGACAGAAAGGTGTCCACAAAATAATTCTAATAACAATCAGTTACACAACTAACGGTTAATTCACAGGTTGGTGATCTAGTGGTTGCAACGTTTTTTTGATGGGGTACCTGAGAAAATTAATTGTCACAAGAATCAGAGTCACATTCTGATTCAAAGTCATTAGGGTCTAAACCTAACACATTTATTTAGTTTCAGCTATGATGTAGTTAGCAATCTTACCTAAAGTCTTTGAAGCATTTTATTGAAGAGTGAATATACTCTTGAGGAACACTGCATGATGATATAGTCGCAATTTTTATGGTTTATTAAAGTCTGTTTTTTTTACTTCAAAGCTGCGTGGCTTCATCTTTAAGACTATTAAAGTGACCCTTACAAAATAATTAAAAGTGTTATCTAGCTGATATTTTTACTCAAAGTAGTCCCTTGTTTGACTCAGTCTCATGCTCAATGAACACTTATATAAATAACTGCTTAAAAAATGCTGAGGCTGATGGCATTACTGTCGCTTTGACCATAGAAGAGAGCAACATACTGGTAGCATTAGCAATGCGTCGCTAAATTTAGTTTTCCAAAATCGTGATGGGTAAGTTAAGAAATGCAAAGACACCATTTATTTGAATGTCACTTCTAATGAAATTTTACCACAGGGAATAGGTATTTGAACACCATGGCAATCAAATAAAAGTGAATACATATAAAATGCTTTTTTTGGCAGCTAGTGTAAAGTTAATTGGCAAAATTGCTCACACAGTAAGCAATTTGCAACCTGTTATTGTTACAAACTTCACGGCATTTTGCTTCATGTAACATGTATAATTCTAATAATTGACAAAATAAAATATATACACACACACATGTACGCAAGTAGTCTTGTTGCAAACTAGTCAAAAGAACCTAACATTTACAGTGTAACTCGTCTAAGTCCTGCTCAAAGTGTACTCTTATATTGATAGATTCATGAACTGCAGTAAACAATTATTATAATTTAAAAATGTTTGATAATATGGGTCATGACTAACCCGTTGCTGTGTTGCTGCTACTAAATATAAAAAATAAACAACTGTTCTGAGTTTCTTGACATAAGCATTGTTAGCTATAGAAAAAACTTTAAAACATTTTTGAAATTTTTGATGACGAAAACTTCTATTTTTTTGTTTCATACAATTGTCACACGAAAGACGCAAAGGACAATTTTACTCCGAAACATGTGCTGTGAGTTGGGTACACTGACATAGTGTACAATGATGCTTTTAACTTAATTTAGACATCATACTGTTGAAAGCAGTGTGCTTACTGAATTCTTACTATTTTGATCAATGGCAATGCTAAAAATTATGTTATTCACCTAAATTGGTACCTAAGTGGATATATAGTAGTGAAACTGTTGGTTACTTGATAAACTTTTAAAGTTGCATATGGTATTTGACATTCATAGAGAGCTTTGATTGATATTCCTAATGTCTCATCAACAAGTTCACAATTTTGAAACACTTTTTGAAAATGGACACATTACAAATGGAAGTGAGCTTGAAAATTATGCATGTAGTTGACTACTAAATGGAAGATACGCAGTGCTGCTATAGTTAGACAACTCCCAAAAAATGCACATATCTAGGCACGATTGTTTTCAATAATATACTTGTAAGTAGTTTGGAAGAGCTTTGGCAGTAATATTTAGTTTGTATAGCCTTTGGAATGTATTAGACATCCAACTTTTTGCTAGAGCTACTATGTTTTGGAAAAAGAAAGTATGATTGTGCCGATAATGTTTTATTAGGTTGTGGCTCAGTCAGTCGGTTATATCATGCCATTTAGTGTTTCTCTACCATCAGCCTATGCGGTAAATACCTTCTCGGAAACTAATGCAACATTGGACCAGTTGACTATGAACTTAATGAGAGTTCTTCATCGCTCAGTCAAACAATCTTTCTTTGATAATCTTTTTAATAATAAAGTTCATGTTTCAGAAGAGTGATGGAAATATTAAAGTCATCATTTACTTACAATCAAGATGTATTCAATTGAAGAATAGTGCCAATTCCAATTCACACTTACATTCTGTTTTATCGCAAACATCCATTGTGGCAACTGTTAACAGGAAACTGCTGTGGTCATGAATTCAATGATAAACATCACACTTTCTCTAGAACTTTAATAGACATTCAATAAGCTCATGGTTGTTCCGGAAATTGTTATGATTGTGCTGTGATGGTTAGTGTACTGACTCATAAGGAATTAAGGATTGAGTCTAACTGATTGTTTGGTCAATAATAGTTTATTGAATCATAAACCATAAACCATTGAACCGTGAAAACTGTAAACAAATACATGGAGATTAATAACATAATAAACATAAAAGTATTTAGCAAGAAAAACTATTAATGTCCTATATAGAATTGATTAAAATGATGATAAGCCGCAATACAATTAAAACGTAAAATGCATTCATAAATCCGTAAAAATCTATCAGGCAAACAATAAAATGAGACATGAATGATATAATATATTATAAAAAAAACATACCTCTTTGGCCTATTCCCAATTGAGTCAGTAATCCTGATATGATTGCAGAAGATTATATATTGTAATAAGATGATGTATTGCGTGTGAGTAAATAATTGAAGTCAAAATGTACGCAAATAGTCTATAGTGTAGTCAAAATTGACTACATGATTCGGTGAGGTGACTGACGGAGTTACTGGACAATAAATGAATTTGCTGATTCCTACGCTTGATTTTATACAAAACTAACACAAACATGTTTTTATGTTGAAATGTTATTACAAGAAGTATGAATCTCTTGTTTACACCTCAGATCTATAAAAAAGGTATTATTTAAGGATAAATACACATAATGAATCATTGCTGCCAAGTTTCACAAAGTGTTAATCCTTGTTTACTGGTTAATTGCACTATGCTATAATAAGGCTATATAATAGATATGCTGCTAAACTACTGTGGTCAGCGCAACAGGAACTGGCTTCGTTTATATAAGGTGAATCATGATGACCCAGGATGCAGGCAATAAATTGGGTTCACTACACTCCCACCTAAAATTTAATAATTTTACTCTATTTTTCACTAATTCGTATTTACAGTTTGTTTTCAACCTGAACCACAATCTTTGTTACTGGTCTATCTAGGCGTTGCCGTTTTTTCATGCCTTTACGGTAGTCAGGATTAGCAATCAGCAACCTAGCAGATCTTACTAAACCATCTTTAGACTTGTTACACTGTACAACTTTGGCTAGTTTCCAGTCGTTTCTAACAGCATCACTGTCATTTACCACTACAATGCCTCCTACTTTAATATTTTTTGTTGGTTTATTCAATTTTTGCCTTTGTTGCAGTGTGCTTAAATAGTCAATACGCCACCGCTTCCAAAACTCGTTGGCAATGTACTGAAATTGTTTCTAGTGTTTTCGGGAGTAAACATCAGGTTCAGGAAATTGACCAGGTGGAGGTAACACTACATCGGATTTTATGGTCAAAAGTAAATTTGGGGTATGAGGGACCTGTTCGTCTGTGATGAGACCAAGAGGTTGAGAATTGACTATTGCCATTATTTCAAAAAGAATAGCGCGCAAAGTTGCACTACCAAATCTCCCACCATGCCTACGGAACAAACCCTTCAAAACACTTCTTATTGTATGAATTTGCCTCTCCCAAACTCCCCCCATGTGAAATGTATGTAGAGGGTTGAATACGAACTCAGTATTCATAGACTGGTTTGGTAGTTGCTTCTGCAACTCCTTTGTTAATTCCGACATGGCGTCTACAAAATTCGTACCTTGGTCGCACCTGATTTGTCTTGCCGATATTCTTATGGCTATAAAGGACCGTAAAGCGTTAATGAAAGAATCAGTGGACGTGTCATTTAAGAGCTGTAAATGAACTGCTCTTGAACTCATGCATGTGGATACAAGTCCATATATTTTGACTTCCTTTCGAGCTTCCTTGGCTAATTTTTGAGCAGCAAGTTCAGGCGATGCTTTACTGATGGTAAGGTGTTTGGTGAGCTTGGTGTGCTCTTTAGTGGTAGAGGCATTGCTACGTAACCTTGAGAATCCTTATGTGTACTTTCTTTCATGATTTGGATAAATTGTTGATCTTCGACTGACAAGCCAGTTTCTGTGACCTTGGTGTCAGTGAAGTCTGTGCTCATGACCTGAAGAATTTCTGTTTTTGTATCAGTTTCTATGTTGCTATAAGTGTCCTTCTTGACCAAGAAGTTCACCATGTTCCTGGTTTCATTGTGAGGAGATATTATCTCCTTGGATACTACCTTATGACATATGCTTCTGTCATTCGTTTGATTCCTAGAGTTAAGGTTTCCGATAACTACCCAGCCTAGTTCTGTTTTCATAGCAAATGGTTCTGTGTCATTACCTATGACATTTTTACTTGACCTAAATGCTAGCGGGCAATCATAACCAATAAGTAGACCTACTGGTGTATTAACATCATGATCTGCACCCGTTTCTGCTACTACTCATCGCATATGTGGCCAAGCATTGACAGATTTCCTGGTTGGAATATGCTCTTTAATTGCAGGTATTTCATCTTTTGCATAAGCTAGAGGAAGTTTGATTATTCGTTTTGAATCTTGACCTTTACTCTAAGTCCAGTAACTTTTTGACACATGATAGTTGAACTTGAAGACGTCATTGTTGCTAGGTTTAGCATAGTTTCAGTTTTGGATGCATTTGTTGCATTGGCTACACTTGTGGTGACAAGGGAGGAACTAGATTGGCTATCAAGCAAGGCATAGACCAACATTTCTTTGTTTGGTTCATTTGCGCTAGACACCCACACAGGTATTGCCATTGATGCAGCTTTGACTACATATGGAGTTTCTAAATTGTGAGAGACATGCTTCTCTTCATTTGCTTCATGCTTTGGGTCGGTCTTAGACACTTGGCTATCATTGTGCTTTTTATCTTTAAAAGCCTGATTGGACTTTGAACCAGAAGGCATGTTGGGACTATAGCTAGTCGGATATTCTATGTGCAATGATGTTGGATGTGTTTTAGTACATTTTGAGCATGTTGCTTTGTTTGTGCAAGTTTTTGATCTATGAGTCGCGTGAGTTTTTTCTAGACATGAAAAGCATAGTGAGTTCATTTTGACAAATTCTTGTTTCTTTTCATGTGGCTGTTTAGCTAGATCATGACACTCAGTGGTGAGATGTCCTCTTGGTTCACTGCTAAACTTACAGAAGGAAGTTTTTTGCTGTACTGCACTTATAACTACAGGCTTATTGTTATCTGACAGTGTAGTTTCGGTTGTGTTGGTCTTAAGAGTGACCTTTTTTATCTCGTTTTGCAAAGGTTTTGTCATTTGCATCTGCTGGGTTTTTTTGCCAGCATAGCATAGCAAGCTATTTCTGCTTCTTCAGCAATGAATGAACAAAAATAAGCAAATGTTGGATATTTGCCTTTGTCCTTTTGTCTGGCCTTAGTGGCTCTGCGTACCCACTGGTTGTGCAGCCAGTCGTAGCTTTGCCGCCATTTTCCTGTTTTCTCTACTATCATTCAGTATTGAAAGTTCAGGCACACTAGCTAGAGCTATTTGACATTGGTTTAGAAAGTTGGAAAACTTTCTAAGTCCAACACCATCTTTGGAAGTTATTTTTGGCCATTGATCTATTTTGTCTCTAAACTTATCTGCTATAATCAAAGAATCTCCAAATCTGTCTTGAAGTGTTTGTTTTGCCGTATGATAGGCTTCTGGCGATTGCAGTAAGAAGTAGCCATCAACAGCTTCCTTTGCTGCACCGCTGACATACTTTTTCAAGTAGTGCAGTTTTTCAACTGTTGTACCATTTCTTTGATCTATCAATGTATCAAAGGCTATTTTCCAATCAGCATACTCTAGAGGATTTCCGTAAAACACAAAAGGTTCTGGAGGTGGCAAGCAAGATAAGTTCATAGCAGATGTGAAATAATTTACTATGGCATTTGTCAATTGTGGGAATATTATTTCATGACTGTTTTCATTTTGGCTTAGTACTAAGATTTGCAAACCAGGATTGGAAGTGACTTGTGATTTTACACTAACTGGAGGTTTTGTAGGAGGTCTGAGCAACACTGGGCTCAAATTTGTTTCCTCTTGCTCTTCATTAATGGCTTGAAGAAGTATATCCTTCTTTCGTTTTTCTGCAGTAATTTTTGCTTGAATTTTTGCCTGTTTTATTTCTGTTCTTTTTTGTTGCAATTTGTGTTCCAGTTTTTCATTTTCAAGTTTAGCTTGGAGTTCTACTTCTTGTTCAGCTAGTTCAGCCATTTTCATATGTAATATGGATACGCTACTGTGCGATTTGCTAGAACTTGATCGAGATTTTACTGAGCCTGATCGATAGCTACTAGATCGGAAGCTTTGAGCCGTGGCCCCTTTTTGAGACTTAGAACTGCAAGCAGTATGATGTGAGTTGTGCTGTGATGTATCTAAAACACTGCTTTTTAGTGGCTTGCCACTATGTGAATTCACCATGTCAACATGCACTGCTTCAACTTGTGATTGTCTAACACTATCGCTGCTTATTAGTGCATGTGATTGTTCGGTGCTTTCTATGTGTGTTTGAGCTGATGGCTCCTTTGTCTTTACAACTTGTTCAGATAGCAATTGATCAACACTTTGTGAAATTGGACTTCTATCTCTAGCAAGTCTATCTATGTCTTTTACTAGTTGAGAATCATGCTTTTCAGAGATCTTCCTAATGTTGGCAAAGTCCTCGTTTGTATGTTCAGCACTTTTTTCTAGAGTCAGTTTGATTTCAGATAATCTACTAAACTTTAAGGCATCTTTCAGCTCTTTCAAGAGTGCAACATGAACCTCACTTTAGATTTCAATGTCACTTTTCAAACTATCTGACAATTTTTTAGTTTCAATTCTGGAAGAATGTCTTTGAGTATTAGTTTGTTCTATGATATCTGACTGGGTTGCGCAATTGCTTTGCTCTTCCTGACTACCTTTGGAAATGCTGACTAATGTTGAGTTAGACTCACTCATTGTAAACAAATATTGTTGTCACTGAGTAACAATGTGGGAATGCTGCCTAAAGATGTGTGCAAAGTCTGTTAAGTCAATTAGGCCCTATGCACTATTTCCCTAGTAAAATCTGTGAAAGCTTGAAATTCTAATTGGTCTAACAAGCGTTTCGTAACCATTCAAATGAAGTCAATTGCTGTTGCTTCAACCACTTACAAAGGTGATAAACCTACCTATCTATGTAACTTCTACCTTACTTAAAAGACGCAAAATTTAAAAATACCTTTTTACACTATTACTCTATTGTGTACTCTATTTACAATGCAACGCTGCTAACTATTTGTCCTATCTAGGCTTTCACTTATCTTGACATGAATTCCTGTGTGACTCTCCTGGTCTTTACAGCTTTTCAAGTGTCTGAGTGTCCTTTGATTTGGGATCTTTAGTTAGGGTTGAATTGTCTCTTTTGGTATGATCTTTCTCTTGTCTGGTAGGTTAGGTTGAAGGTTGTTTCATAGGTAAGTAGATTTCACTTCTTACACTTTTTGACAGAGTTCGCTTCTTAGTCCAGAGTTTTCACTGTATTGACTCATAGGGAGTTAAGGATGGAGTCTAACTGATTGTTAGGTCAATAATAGTTTATTGAATCATAAACCATAAACCATTGAACCGTGAAAACTGTAAACAAATACATGGAGATTAATAACATAATAAACATAAAAGTATTTAGCAAGAAAAACTATTAATGTCCTATATAGAATTGATTAAAATGATAATAAGCCGCAATACAATTAAAACATAAATTGCATTCATAAATCCGTAAAAATCTATCAGGCAAACAATGAAATGAGACATGAACGATATAATATATTATAAAAAAACATACCTCTATGGCCTATTCCCAATTGAGTCAGCAATCCTGATATGATTGCAGAAGATTATATATTGCAATAAAATGACGTATTGCGTGTGAGTAAATAATTGAAGTCAAAATGTACGCAAATAGTCTATAGTGTAGTCAAAATTGACTACACGATTCGGTGAGGTGACTGACGGAGTTACTGGACAATAAATGAATTTGCTGATTCCTACGCTTGATTTTATACAAAACTAACAAAAACATGTTTTTATGTTGAAATGTTATCACAAGAAGTATGAATCTCTGGTTTACACCTCAGATCTATAAAAAAGGTATTATTTAAGGATAAATACACATAATGAATCATTGCTGCCAAGTTTCACAAAGTTTTAATCCTTGTTTACTGGTTAATTGCACTACGCTATAATAAGGCTATATAATAGATATGCTGCTAAACTACTGTGGTCAGTGCAACAGGAACTGGCTTCGTTTATATAAGGTGAATCATGATGACCCAGGATAGATGCAATAAATTGGGTTCACTACAGTTAGCATAACAATCATGATTTTTAATGGAAATTTTTTGTAATATGTATTGTTGTATACTCAATACGATTACAATCTAGGCAGACCTAATATTTTTGTTAAATAGGTCTAACATTGCAATCATGGGTGCCTACCACCAGCAAATCCTTGTTGGTCTTTTATATATGTGGCTTTTGTTTTGTTTTGGTAACAGTTTGTCTGGAGTTTGCTACAATGATAGACTTTGCTGTTCCGCTTTTATCATTTTTTGGTAAAACTATCTTAAGTGTGAGTGGAGCAAGCAGCATTTTGCACATGATCCCACTACTAAACGAGCGGATGTGAAGTTTGAGAGTTTTTGCGATAAATGCATGTGCCCACCACTTACGAAAATTATTCATCAACGATGAGAAGAACCCTGGTATCGAAATCTCATCAACAAGTTTAACCATCGTTTTGTGGAGTCGTTAAAGTATAATAATAATAAAAAACACATATAAGCCTATTTAAATATGTTACCAAGTCTTTGTAAGTTGTCGAAATTCTCTTAAAACTTGCCCATCTGAACAGATTATACACAAATAGACAAATTAAATTGGTTGAAAATCTTTACATAATGCTTGACAAGCTTGGTTTAATAAAAGTTAAGACTGGAAATTGAAGCGCCGAGTGACAGAGAATAGAACGATTAAGTCGTGCGCCTTTCACAGAATAATAACGTGCACATTTCACCAGTCTATATAGCAATTATACATGTTATAGGTTTATGTAATTAACATAGGGGTACTGAAATCGTTTTATTTTTGCCGATTTCAAAGTAACTGACATTTTCGACGCTTTGAGTACTTTGGTATTCTAACTAAAGTCCAACGCAGTGTAAGTAAAGGAAATGACGTTAATTTTTTTTAACGATCCTCATGAGATTATTACAATAATTAATTATAAGTTTGGATGACTACAGAGCCTGGTCAAAGCAGTAGTTGCTGCTTGTTTTATGGCATTGAAGATTTTCAACCATCATCCCATGAAGTACGTGTATATTCTTTCTCAAGCTGGTAATCTGATATAATGTGTAACACTGTGTTTATAATATTTTTAGAAGAGGTCTTCGCTTAGTCAATGCAGTTAATTTTCTTATATTTAACTTCTGTAGTAATCCAGTCTATGTATCTAAGGATCATGATGCTACATGTATATGCCAGTGCTCTACTTTTCATGTATCATTTGCATATTTCTCCATAACAAAGCTTTTGTCAATTTACTATTTTGTATGCATAAATACTTTAAGAAGACTGCTTTCTTGGTGAAGGCCTGGTTGCTTACACCAAAATAATCCTGACCAAATCATTAGTTAACTGACTGGAACAAGTTGTTGATGCATTGTTTCAACATCTAAAATGGTGGTGTATGTATTTCGGTAGATCAGAAACAGATGTAACTGTGATTGGCTAAAGCGTTTATTATCACAATCCTATTTCGATTTTGGTAATTTTTAACGCTTAACTAAACAGTATAAACAACACCCATTCATAGAAACAATTCTTTTTGCATACAAACAAAAAATATTTTAAAGAATCTTTTGATGATTTTCTGATAATTTTGCTCACAAAAATAGTTTTTGTATAGTTCACTTCCTGTTATGACATTGAAATATCTGTGCACTTTCTTGTTTTTATCATGGATGTGTTTAAGATGTTCTCTTCTGGAAAAATGCAGAGAAACAAATTACTGAGCAAGCCTTAGTTTTACCATCTATCATTGATTATATGTGTTGCAATACAAATAGGCCCACAATATCTGCAACATAGTTAAATCCAGTGAGTTATGGTTGTCACCGTTTTTCGACATGACCCAACATTAAAACTGAACTTACACAAAATTTTAGCAGATTTTATCAGAAATTACGGAAACTTTGCATTATTTGCTATTGGTGGTAATGCTTGAGGCGATCTGACCGCTCACCCACGTCAGGATTAAAATCATTGATCAAGGCTACAATCACACCTAGTTACATCACTTTGTACAATATTTTTTCGGAGCGTTTATGAGTGTTTTGAGCAATCAGGGTTTGACCACTGTAATCTTAAAACATCCTGGCAGCCAGACTATCTCTAAAGTAAAAACACTGTAACAAAAGATAGAAAAAATATTGATACTTTTTAATAAAATCTACTGAAAATACATACATATGGGTTATCAATACAGACTAAAGTCATCGCCAAGTAGACGGAAACATAACTCTATAATCAAGTATTTGGTTTGTTAAATGTTACAGGACTTGTCAGTATGCCTCTGTTTGAATGTTGCATGACTTGAGGTGCTCTGCAACTACACGTGTAACTTCTCTGAACGTTTTTAAAAAGGCCAATACGCATTTTTTCCAGTTCCTATGCTTCAGAGTTTTTAAGATTGAAGTTGGAAACACCATTAACTTTGGGTGGAAGCACTGGTATGCAAGTATTTTTACATAGGTTGTGTAGCATTATTACATAGGCTGTGCAGTATATTACGAAAGATACAAAAAGTGGTGACACATTCCGCTGAAGAAAAGGAGAATTGCCAGTATTCCAGAACTTTTTTATTTATTGTAAAGTCAAAATTTTTTACTTCAGTCTGAAATGGAGTTGCTTTCCCTCTCTCAAATGTGAACTAGCCCAAGTTTCCGTTTTGCTGACATTTCTATAGCTGATAGGTCAATTATCTTTTATCTTTTTGAAAAGAAATAGATATGAAAAGTGACCAGGGACAGGCTTTAGCCATAGTGCCAAATAAGTTCTATCAAAACATTTACTGTGTTTGTCTAGCACCATTCCCGAGTACAAAAGTTGATTAATAAATTACCAAGATTAATCCAGCTTCAGGTGCTGTTCAACGGTGCTCTTGTTTGTTGGAAAGCAGCTCATATTCTTTTGCAATCACCCACTTAAAAGCTATGCTATCGCATCAAAGCTATGCTATCTCAAAATTTGTATGTTATTTGTTCTCTAGTTTAATCAGCAAGGCTCTATCACGCTAAGGTACCACATCCAAGCCCATTCATCAGTTGGGGTTCTGGTGGAACGTCTGTTACGACTGCTCTCATCATTGATGACAACAACCTCTGCATTGTAGATAAGACTTCTTCAAATGATGGGGATAGTCAAGTAACAGCTTCTCTAGAACTCCAACTGATGCTATCTTGGCTGGTGTCGCTAGTACTCAATTAAAATATTTTCCCTTTTATAATTATTTGTAAACATTTACATGTAAATACTTCATTGCAAAACAGTTCATTTTTCACCTTTTTATTCATATTATTGCTTTAATGTTATCATAATATATTTTGCTTATACATATATTTAACCTCAGTATTTCATGAAAATAAAAATAAGAAGTTCATAGTAATCAGTTCACTCAAGTTTGTAATTGTCTTCTCCTGGTATAAAATTACAATTTTATTGTGATTTAAAAATGACGGTACTATGAGTGAACAGGGAGCATCCATAGCAGCACAGCACTGAATCACAGAATGATTTAGTTTTGGTTATTTCAACAAAAAGCATCCCTGTACAACAACTTGACTATCAATCATAATATGATTGAAGAAGCCCTAATATACCTGTACCACAGCTCAACAATCAATCATAATATGATTGAAGAAGCCCTAGCATACCTGTACACTAGCTCAATTATCAATCATTGTATGATTGAAAAAGCCCTAGCATACCTTTGCAGCATCTCAACTATCAATCATAATATGATTGAAAAAACACTAGCATACCTGTACAAAAGCTCAACTTTCAATCATTATATGATTAAACAAGCACTAGCATACCTGTACAAAAGCTCAACCATCAATCAGTATATGATTGAAAAGGCACTAGCAAAGCTGTACAAAAGCTCAGCTATCAATCATAATATGATTTAATAGCCACAGTATGCGTTGGCATAAGTAAATCATTATTAAATGCAAATTAAATCAATTTTGAGTACAGTTTTGTCACCCTGAATTTAGATTTATTAATGATTTAAAATTCAATCAAAATTTTTCTCTGTGTACAAGTGTTGTAGAACACTTGTATATTGTTTTGTAAATTATTTTCACAATGGTGTGGACAGAAAAAGGACGACTACAAAATGTTATTTTCGGGTTAATGTGATTGGCAGAGCTAGCACTGCCAATCAAATTGGCAGCCCTGGCTTCCTATATGGCTTATTTACAACTGATGATGCCGTTTGATGCTTGGGGAACTCACAGTTTTATGCAAATTAAAACATATCTAACCTCGATCAGGGCGTGGGCGCACACACACACACACGCACGCACGCACACACACGCACCACATGCACACATGCGCGCACACATGTACATGGCAATTGAGTCGAAAGAGTACATTGACTGGGTATGTGTAATCGTCATGCTGCATTGTCAATAGCCTCTTGTTAATGCTTTAGGCTATGACAAATGGATCTTTACCTAGTAGAAACTGTTATATATATTTTATTGAATTTTTTGGGTGTGTCTGTGATTGAGTAATTAACATGTTAGGCACATTTTACAGAAAGCAGCACATAGAAGATAGTTTGAAGTTCTTGGTTACTCGTTGGACTAGAAGATTCCTTATGGACTTCTCTATCTTACATAAAATATATATTTTGTCACACCTAATCTTTCAAGGTAAAAGTATGGAGTCAAAAAAGACTATTAATGACAGTTTGTGACCTTAACATCACTAAATCTGTCTTGTATCATTAGTAACACTTTTTATAACTCTATCTTTAAATTGGCTGGAGCCTATAATGGAAGTCGTGTTGGCTCATGCTAAAATGTTGCACAATAAAAAAATCAAAAGTTTGTAAAATTTATTTTCTAGAAAGTTATTAAACTACAACCGTGGCTGTAATTACACTTATACTATACTGATATTTCAAGAAACATAAATAAATTTTTTGAGTGATGTTGATTTTGCTTTTCAAAGTAATATATACATGCCTATTTATAAGTGCAGACCAAATTCATTAAACTACCATTCACCATTTTTTAGATATCTCAACGCAATACCTGTTAACGCTTTTGAAATTCATTATGCATGTAAGTTCATCAGCCTTAATCTGATGTCAGAACAAAGCATTACAAACTTTGGGTGCACCTGTTCAGCGACTAGTCGGAATACTGTGTAACTGCTGGTTTATGCAAAATTTGTTATTGTGAAAGAACATTTATGCTTCACATGATGAATGCCTGGCATTGCTCAAGAATTAAAAAGTTCTTGCACAGAACACATATTTTTGTTTAACCTATAGCAACAGTTAACATTCTAATTTTCAAACTTCATATTATGAGAAAGTGTTTTGCGCAGTTTCAATAAACTAAGAGAAAATAGAACAACAGTAAAGGTTTTTAAACATTGTCCACCAACGGTAAATTTTCAAATTTCTACCATGAAATAAATGTTTTCTACAAATCAAATAAATTAGAAAAGAAATAATTCAGCTGTAAAAGTGTTAAAATGTGAATATGAAACAAGTAGAAAGTAACAGCCAGCCTAGTCTGTTTTGTTATGATTATAATGAAAAACGATTTAGCATTGATGCAACTAATAAACAAACTAATACTACAAACTGAGAAAACCAAATAAAAGTTTTGAATGCATTGAGTTAATAGTAAAAATTTGTTCATAGAAAGTGTGGGTTTAAAAATGATTACTGTTGCATCAGAAGCTACCCACCAAAAATTGCATACAACAATACTAGTACTTCTCGATACTGGTTCAAGTGTGAAATTGAAACATTGTACTGTCTTTGATTGACTGAACGGAGAGACAATTTAGAGGCTATCCCACTCTTGATATTACTGTCTATGTGAAAAAATTAGCATTCATCAATTTAGCAATCAAGTTTTAGTAAAATCTGATAGAAATGATAAGGAAATAGCAAAAATTGCAACAAACCATTTGCAACCAAAATAATTGTGGGAACGAACATAAACAGCAATGACATATTTACTGCACGTATCGGAAGAAGAATCCTTCTCCTAAGCAATTTAGGGCAATTGACTGGATGCTTCGTCTCCTTAACAAATTTCTTTGGTAGAGGAGACGTTGTCCCAGCTGGTTTCTTCTTTTTGTAAATAATTAGTGAAGCGTAACTTTCTTATCCATTTGTTTGAAAACCTTCCCAAAGTGGCTAATGAAAATGTCGTTAGATGTAGATTTGCAATTTCCGAACCCATTACAGATGCTTAATTCCAAATTGCATGGTCTAATTTAAACGAAAACCAAATTGATGTTCGCAATTCGAGACACAACTTATTTTTGTTGTAAACCGAAAGGGTGGAGAACTGAGATTGGACTGTATTCCAAATCTAATGCCTACCAATATTATAGGCGCCGCACCCAGGAGCAAACATGTAATTGCCTATTCTCACTACAGATTGGCGCCACTCTGTATAGAGCAAATTACCTTTTGGTGCGCAAGTAGTTGTTTATAGTCTGTGAGATAGGGTAGCGTATTAGTTAGTATGAGTAGAATTTTAAAGAGAGTCTATTGTTGAAGATTACGAGCTTTATTCCAAAGAAGAGGAATGGAGTTAGAGTTTCTGTAGCTATTCTCCTAGATTGTTTTAGTTTAACTGCTTGCGAGGCTAACCTTCAATAATTTTGGTGATAATTTTAAAACTGTTGGTTCCATCATTATGAATTATAAAAATAACAAGATCAGTAGAATGTATTCTACAAAATGATAATAATAATGACTATATTACATCAACATACTTCTGCCGTCTTCTGCTTTTTGCTTTTTTTATCTATTAACATTTATTTATGCCTACCAGGGGCATATCTATTGTCTTTATTGACTCACAATGGAATAAACTTTGTACATAACTTAAAGGTTTTAATATGCATAAACAGTAAAAATTGAAGTTGGTTTGATCAATAATATATAGCTCCTTCAATTTGAATAATATTTGAATTCAAATTAAATGATTAAATTTAATGGTTTTCAATTGAATAAACATTATTAATTAGTATATAATGCTGCTTTTGGTTTGGTGCTGGAAATTAAAATAAGTTGTCCAAAGACAAGATAAAATAAAGAGTATTTTAACATTATATTTCAAAATCTTTGATAATGAAGGGTGGCAAATTTGAGAATTTAAATATATTTTGATAGAAATTCTACCTTGTTATAAAATAAACTTAGTTATTTACAAAGCTTAAAAAGTTTAATAAAGAAGGAATGAAATTTATAAACAAATATAAATGTCAATGATATACATAGTAACTTTTAAGGAGTTGATCGGTCATAAATGCAACATCAACTGTGATGCTTTGCTTGATTGTTTCACAGATTTTACTCCCAAAGTGAAAAAAATGTTGCAGCAACTGTCGCGCCTAGTTGGTCTTTGGTTACTATTTAGGCCATTTGATGAAATGATCAACCCATACTAAGATGTGTATTTTTTATGAATTCTTCATTATGGTACCAACTCTACTACTCAGCATAGCCCAGGTAATAAAAGTCTTTGGATAAAAAATTATTTGCATTTCAAAGTCAACAACATTTGCCATTCTAAATTTCAAACGACATATCTTGAGAAAAGGGTTGGTGTAGTTGAAATAAATTGAGTGAAGACGGAACAAAGGTAAAGGTTTTTAGACTTTGTCAAACAACTGTAACATATTTAATTTCATACCATGAAAAAAATGTTTGGTGCAGGTCCAATAAGTTAAAAAATAAAATGACTATAATAAGGTAAACATGTAAATAACATGTAACATGTAAACAGTGTAAACATGAAATAACTAGTGAGTAATAGCTAAACTGAGTCGATTTTGGTGCGAATACAATTAAAGATGAATCGGTAATAATACAATTAATACGAACTGAGAAAACCAAATACAAATTCGGAATGCGTTGAATTAGTGATAAAAATTCTTGTGTGAAAGAATGTTTTTATAAAAAAAAGATTACTGTTCCACGAGAAACTATCTATCCAAACTTTGAATACGACGATACTGGTACTTCTCGATCCCGGTGCAAATATTAAAATGAGGTATTGTACTGTGGGACACTCACAGTGCACTCATGTTTTTCTCAGTTGAACACAATAAATGTCTGCTTATTACATTCACAAAATCAGTCTAAACAATGTAACTATGCATGCTAAAGTTGCTTTGTATTTTCAGATCACTCGCTCTAGCCAACAAAAGAACAAGTTTTCTTTGATTTTATGAAACAATCTGTAGAGGTAAGTGTTGTCACATGCACAGTAAAATGAATCTTGCTTGGACATACTGAAGCTTTTTAGATTTTGTAAACAAAGTTTGTAAAAAAATATACAGCAGGCACTCGTACAACTTTAATTATCCGTTCCAGGACTGTTTACGTTATAGGGAATTTACTTCATAAAAATAGTAAAGTACGTTTACATCGCCTAATCCGTGCCAAGATCATATAAGAGTTACCGCTTTGGCCATACCAAAAAAAAACTAGACTTAACTCTTATAATTTAGTGGGCTGTATTGTAACTACAGTGTAGTTTGTTTGCACCAACAACCTTTGTCTTTTTTATGATCAATTTCACTGGTTTTACTGACCCAAATTTTGGTAATTTTACAACATGTTAATGTGAACTGCACATTGTGGATGTTCAGTTACAACAACTTGTTTACTTTTTTCTAAACAGCAATGTTTATTCTGCAAACTAAAATTAATAACAAATATTTTTTACATTTTAAATGAAGCAAAACAACAAAATATTTTACTGTAATGAGTAGTTTTACCTGCTCTCTACATACTACTCTTAAAAACTGAATTTAGGATGGTCTCATTTGTAAAGATTGGAAGGCATTCTTATGACTGTGTTCTCAATGCTCTAATAGAAGGTCATGCATTGTTTTTATGGTGTCGGTGCTAGCTTTTTTTTCTCTTTAGTTGACATAAACATTTGTTTGTGTATTTTCATCTTGTTTGTGCTGTTAGTATTACATAATGATAGTCTGGTAATTATTTGGCGAGTCGATGATACATAACAACGTTCTATTCTTATTTAATTACTAGCGATAGTAAGAAATGACTGCATGTGCGGTAACCAACTCCAAAACTCAGTGAGCTTTGGTGTTGTGATTGCTGCCACTGTTCAACAGATATATTTTTATTTTAACGCAACCGTATTCATTATTATTAACAGTACTAGGTGTTTACTCTTGTATTTTTGTTATGGTTGGCTAGATGATGGTTAGCAAAGATGTTTTGAGAATGGCCAGCAATAGACCAAACAATGTACTTTGATTTACAATAACAATGCGGTCTGTCAAAAAATAGGTACTATCAGAATTCTATATTATGCTTGAACAAAATTTAAAAAACATTGCTAAAAGTGTATACTTTTTAATACAAGTGTCATAAAAACCTAAAAAGTGCCTTTGTGATCAAACCTTAATAAGTTTGCGTTTCACGTTGGATAGCAGAAATGTAGAGAAAGAAAATAAAGGACATACACCAGCAATCAAAGTAGAAAAAAGTAAACTTTACAATTGCATTAGGTTAATTTTTTATACAATATAATGTAGAATATTTCAGAGATCATGTTTTTATTCAATAAACCAAGAAAAGTTATAGAGACCTTCCAAAGCCAGATATTTTTGCAGCTATGAAATAGTTGCTCAACAAAATTGTTCTAGAGATAGATTGGTGGTCTTTGGAACCTTTTTGGAATGTGAAGACATTTTTGTTTTATAGTCTTTTTGTTTTTGTTTAAATGTATGTTGATTAGTAGAACGAAAGTCTATTCAACTTTCCCGAGAAGCTGCTATTGTTGCCAAAAAAACTTTAACCTATCTATCTTTCCAGCAATTTTCCAGCAAGTCATTTAGATTACTTGTATACCATATTTCCCAACAAACTTTTCAAACAAAAGTTAATTGCGTTGAAAGACTCCCTAGAAGCTTGAATAAATTGATTCAATGACAATTTGTCTTTCTTTTGATGTTATGTTTGGTGGTATCTGTTCGAAAAACTTTCATCGATAATATCGTTTGGTATAATGACACAAAACGATATCTGTGCTGCTTGCTAGCAGAGTAAAATACCTTATCTCATGCAGAACAGGATGACCTTGCCCTCAGTTTGTACATATCGTATAAATAGTGCCAGTCTTATATTTCAGCACTCTTTATTAGTGAACAAAATCCATTGTGAAGTTGACTAAAACCAATTTCGTTCATCTAAAAAAAATAGTTGTCTTCCCTGTAGATTTGTGAGCATACCAATCTATTGAGTTGAGTTGCTTAATTTTAGCTGTGATTCCTGAAGGATATTATTATTTTATGTTCTAAAAAGTTATAGAGTTCATACAAACAAACCATTTAAACATAATAAGTAAAAAAGCCACTTAACTACACAGACAAATATTGATAGAGCTAATGGGTTAATGAAAACAACTTAATGATGATAACTAATTGATATTATTGATATTATTCACGAGCGTACAATTATTTGTATGCTTGCAAAAAGGGTAGGAAATTATAGCCAGGTGAAAAAGAGAAAAGTTTTGATTAGTTTATGCTAGAAATCTAAGCTTATTGTAACATAACACTCCAACCAAATTCTCAATCGCATTAAATCAAAACTTTTAGGTGACTAACTGATGTTCCAGCTTTCAATTTGAAATCTAAAAATTCGAAACTGCTGGAACTACCAGTAATTAGGCTATCAATAGAGATGAGCAAAAGTAAAATGTATTATTACTTTTAGAGATCAGAACCACTTATCTACTCAGAGTCATGGCTAGCAAAGAGCCTGACTCAAGTTCCTCTGACGAATTTTATGACGCTGAAGAAAGTTTACCAGGTAGGTTCCATACTTTTTGACAAATTACAGACGTTTTGTTACGCTAAGTCAGAGATTATGACATATATATAATTGGTGAAATATTTTTGTTAAATAAAGTAACTGATAGTATGGCAAATAACTCAAATGGGCATCAGTATAACCTCATCAATAGAGGTTTGAAACACTAAATATATGTAGTAAATGTATGATATATGTTCATTGATTGCTAGCAAAGAGACCAAAAGAAAGATAAAAATCCGGAATAAAGAATTATGCAACCTCAATAAAGCTGTCTTATAGAAAAATCTCTAGGTTTACATTACACATGATTGTGGGATCAAAACAGCAATGAACAATAAAAAGTGAGTTGCTGTATGCAAAAATATGTTTAATCCATGAATTAATTGAAAAACACTTTTGCTTGTTCTCAACGACATGTTTTCAACTGACTGTAACATTTTTGCTAGCCAAAAAATTTTTGCTAGCTATAAACCATTTCTAAAATACTAATTGAGTTTAAATACAAATGGTTCTGGAGCATCTCACAATTGTTGAATTTTTAATAGGTTTTAATGAGGATAAAATTGTAATTAGCAATAGTACAATTGAGAGGCTAGAAATGCTGTCTTGAATATAGACTAAATGTTTAAAATCAGTAGTAAAGTATTCAAACTTTCATTTCAGACACATGAAGCTTTGAAGATTTTACAGTTGTTTGTTCTTTATAGGTCAAATTTTACTAATAAGTTGTGAGACTTTTTGATCTGTAATTAACCAACCAACATGTATTTTAAGCAAAGATTAAATAGCTGAAAATTTGAAGAGTTTTCTTCTCTCTGCACCTTCAATTTAGCATACCCTAGGACACTTATATTTCGCTAGTATTTAGTTTCGTGAGTAGCTCACAGAGTAAAATTTCGAAGCAACTTAATTTCGCAGCTCTGATGAGTGCGAAAATATAATGATGTGAAAATAAATGCAGTGGAACAAACATAATTAGATTCCTCAGGTTCAGTTCACCGATAAAAAATTTTTTAATTTGCGACTAGTTTGTAATTGTGAACCGCAGGTAGAATGGTGTGGGCAAGGTCGATAATGCAATTTGATCGCTTGCTGCCATTTGTTTCTTGGACTATCAACAGGCCCGTTTTCACTGGGGCAGCTGGCCGGCTGAACCGCCCCAACTTTTTGGGAATTTTTTACGGTAAGTACAGTCCAACTCGGATTACTCGCCCTCAGATAAAATGTAACATTTCATCTCAAACACAAGGTCAACTCAAACGGATTTGTTTGGTCAGTTCCAACGCAATGATAAATTCCTTCAGATAACTCGACCTCAACATCATTTATTCGAAAAGTTATATGCCCAACGGCCATGGACGCGGTTTTTATCGCTGTAGAATATCACTTCATTCTAAGCCATAGAGACAAACATCAACTTCTAGTAGTTTTTAGGCATCATTATTATGATCATCAGAGGCAAAATATCTTTGTTAACGACTTTTATAAAGGTTTGCAGAAGATTAAGTTTTATCAAACACCCGCTTGGCCATGTCCCATCGAAAGCGTAAAAGCCTCCGAATGAAGTTGAAATAAAATCCGCAAAATTGATCTTTATTAAAACGCTCAAAAGAAAAAGATCTATTTTTTCTGAGCGTTTTAACTGCGGTCATGTTTTGCTTATTTTAATTTAAAAACGTCTCGTCAGTCACATCACTTAAAACGAAACAAATCTCAAAAAATCACAAGTCATTGAAGAGGTGTCAGTGGTGAATTCAAACCTTTTCATAGCCATGCTGCTTGTTTAGTACTGCGAGTGTCAGTGCATGTGTCTTATTTTCTTTCAACACACGGTGCTCACTGCATTGATAGATGTCCCCAGCAAACGATAACGCTACTAATGCGTGTGCATTGACATCAAATTCCTATCATTATAAATCATTCTTAATGGGAAAATAATCATAATTAATTGCAAAATAATAACATAATAAATTTTGACAGTCAACTTATTTTATTGGTTTATATTTTAACGATGCTATAGTGGTCGTTAAAAACGTTAAAATAAATGTCGTTACAAAATTCCATTCTACAGTATCAATGAACAAAGCTATTTAGTTTCGCTTTTTTGCTCGTTTGTTATGATAGTTTAGTTTCGCACATGAAACTTTCGCGGGAGGATGACACCGCGAAAACGCGAAAGTTAGATGCCGCGAATACATAAGTGTCCTAGGGTAGGTGAGTATCATAATTTCATGATCGCAATAAGTACACTGTGAGATTATGCATTGGTTTTAATAAGAGAGGGAGGAAGCTGGGAGAGAGAAATGCAACCCACATTTAATGTCACTTATGGGCAGCTTTAATATTGCACTAACACGCAAGCTCGTCGAATAGTATTTACTTGCACTTTTACCAAAGATGGACTAATAGTATGTGAAGGGAACTCACAACAAGTATGAAGGATAAAAAGTTAATTTATTAAATCCTCAAAGACCATTACATAAAAGTTGTTGTTGGAGCAAACAAACATGTATTTAAATTTTTACCTGTTTTGCTCAATTTGCCAACAGACATGCGCATTCTTCAGCTGGTATGAGGCAACAGCATACGATAAACACAAAAATACATGAATAAACACAAAAACCACTCTAAGAATATAATCGAAAATTTTTAGAAGTATAAACATACTGTTTATGATTCTAGGGATTTTGTCATCAACGTACTGTCATCAAGCAAACAAGAATTAGGCAAACTGAAACAACCTAACAAACCACAATGCCAAATCAAAGCATTTTCAATCCCTAAGTGCTTCGTGGCCTAAACACCTGTGGAAAATCTTAAATGATTGGATTGGCAAAACTAAATCATTATCATTAGCCCCAAAAACTATATTACACAATGAAAAAGAACTGACTACAGAGATTGATATAGCCAACACCTTTAATATTCATTTTGCTTCTATTGGTCCATCCCTGGCCAAAATTTAGAAAATTTCAATCATAATCCAGTAGAGCTAACGCAAAGGATATCAACTAAAAGTTTAACATTCAAATTATCGCAAGTCAGCGTTAATGATGAATTCTAGCTTCTAAAAAGGGTTAAACCCGCCAAAGCAACCAGACTTGACAACACTCTATATACATTATTTAATGATGTGGCAGAAGCTATTGCTCCTGTAATACCTGATATTTTAAACTTCACCCTAACAACTTCTCAAGTACCAAGTAAAATGAAAATAGCTATAAAGTAAAACCCTTGTTTTAAAGAGGTTCAAATTAAATTAAGTTTGCTACCAGTGCTAAGTAAGATAATTGAAAAAGCTGTAAATAAATAGATTATGGAATACCTTGAGGGTTGTTTACTGCTCAGCGATAGGCAATATGGTTTTAGGTGAAAGCACAGCACTAAGGATGCACTAATTAAATTGACTGACAATGTTTTAAAATCCTTAAACGTTGGTAATTGTGTTCTTTGCATCTTTCTAAGTTTTATTAAAGCCTTTGACACAGTAGATTATAAAATTCTGCACTCAAAACTCTACAATATTAATTTTGACATCACTGAAATTACCTTGATCAAAAGCTATCTAACAGAAGGTAAACAACACACTATTATTATTGGTGACACATTATCTTCAATACTGCATTTAGCAAGAGGTGTACCTGAAGGTTCCATCCTTGGTCCAACTCTTTTTTTTAGTTTACGCAAATGATTTAACACATGTCACCAATCTTTTCATGTGCTTTCTATATGTAGATGACACTAATCTTTTTTTTAAATCCTCTAACATCAACGAGCACATAGACTGTTTAAATAACAAACTTCTTGCTATTCAAAACTGGTGCATTTCTAACAAACTAACTCTAAATGCTTATAGTACTAATTTCATGTTATCTAAAAAAACATAAATAAATTTCATTTAGCTAACACTCATCCTTTTTTCACTTTCAACAAACCAATTGGTGAGACAGATCACACAGAATTCTTAGGTATTTTTATGGATTCTAATATCACTTAAAAGAACACATCGACTATTTACTAAAACAACTGAGAACTTTATCAGGCTTACCCTTCCGCAGATCTAAATATTTACCCAACAAACCCCTACTTTTATTATACAATTCCATGCTTATATCCAAACTTTCATATTGCATTGAGGCATGAGGCAATGCACCTCCCACTCATCTTATGAACTTAATGATCCTCCAAAAGGGCATGATATTGACCATTCACAAAGAGTATCTTTTCAAATCATCATTCATACTATCTATCAATTCACTATATTCATACCGCATTATACTTAATGCGGTAATTATTAATACAATGTAATTATTAAGCAATCATAATTTTATTGTAATTGCATCCCTCGCACAATATTTGGAACCCGATTCTCCAATTCTTGTCTAAATTTTTCACAATCTGTTTTCTGTGCAGACCATCGCAGGGTAGATTTCCAACAGGTCATTTTTGGAACCCATTCCCTAAGCCTATTAAAAGCATACAGAAGGTCGCCAGTTTCAAGAGAGAATTTAGGTTGCAACTTCTAACAGGTGAATGAAACTTAATTACCCATAAAAGTTGATCTTGATTACAAGATGATGACAAGTATGACGCCCCGACTAGCTATGCTATTGCGTATTATAGGCTTCATCACTGTTTTAGCTCTTTTATTTTGGTTAATTAGTTTTGACGATGGCAGAAAAATCACGAAAAAAAAACAAAAAACATGATTGGACTAAAACAAAGTGGATATAATCTAACTTTAACGAAAAATCTAATGCACATATTATTCAAAGCTCACAAATAAAACACAGAGTAAACAAAGCAAAAAAGTTTATATCACCTACACATATACATAGAGCTCAGCTTTTGTAACTAAAATAGAAAATAAATACATCCAAATTATTACCGCATGCTTCCGCGATGAACGCTCTTTTCACAAATCATAAAAATACACTCCTCAAAGCAGCTACTCATATTCGCCAGTTTGATGAGCATAATAAGCACACAGAATAATAAACTCACTAGATGAATAAATGAATTGAACCGAACATGCAAACGCAAAGTGAAATTTGCACAAGGCGTCCAGTGCACCACCAAAAACATGACATACCAAGTTGAAGTAACAAATAAAATTACCACGAAAAAAGACTACTTGGATTATATATATGTATATAATTGTATTTTTAAAAATGCTGATTTATATATTTAATTTTTTGGATGTTTACAGCTAAAATGCACGAGGCGAAATGTAGCACAATATTGCGAGATGTAGTGCCACTTTATACTGGAAATTACCCAACAAGTTCAGGCTGAGCAAAAACGCTAAAATTTCTCTATCAAAACTTTCTCGCGGGCGAGATGTATTTTAATTGGTTGTGTTTTTCTAGAATGAGATGCTCTGGTTGTAAATTTTTTGTCGCTATTCACCAATGTATAGCAATATAATTTTGCTAATTCGTAAAAATTAAACCATCACTTAAAAAACACTCAAAAGTGTTCATAGATTTCATAAAATCATACTCAGTCCTGTACAACACAGCACACAAAAAAAAACCCAGTCGTAAAACCAACATTTGGGTGTCAATCGATGCGCAGTTTGACCATCTTGAGAATAGTAAACCGTTATTACATATATTGAAACAAAAACTTCAAGGTGAACTATATACAAATTCTCAAAATGTTACAAATGCTAAAAAATGCTAAAATACAAGAATCATTTTCTCTTATGTGTTCTTGCAGTGTACAATTTTTAAATGTGAGAATAAAATAAATAATCAAATAATAAAATAATCATAAGCCTAATAAAATAACAACGAGTGGTTTGTCTAGAAGGCTCCATATTGACATAGATTTATCATTGACTCTAAAGAAACTGATAATACAAATTTTTATTGACAATTTGTGAGCGTGGGTGCATTATCATTTGTTGGTAAACCCCTCAAGTGTGTTTAGGCACAAGCCAAAGATATCTCCACGCTCAAAATGACGTAATAAGTAATAAGCCAAGAAAAAAGTAATAATACCTTTGATGTGATGTAACTGTGTGAGCCAAAGTGCAGTGTTTGATGGTTAAAGTTAGTACCAAATAAGCCACAACTATTAAACACCTGTATTCCAAATGAACCTTTATATTTTTTATGTTTATTTATTTGCGTTTAATTAATAAACTATGATTGAAAATTCTTACATTTTAAACAGTCCAGAAATTTGAGTCGATCCCATTTGAAACCAACCAGAATGTAAAACTCTCACCAGTCAATATTCAGCGTGATGGGTTGATTGAAGTTTTGTAGCCATGTTTAATCTTGGGTAGTTTGATGCAGAATAAGACTTTTAAGCGTCCTTTAAAAGCCCTTGTTAGTCAATTCTAAAAAAACAATCTGATATCAGTTACTTTGGTTATCAAAATATTGATGTGCCACCTTTAAAATCAATAAGTTATTATGGAAGCAACGAGAAAATTATTTTCATAGCATAAAAAACAAATATCCATGTAGAATATCTTATGAAAAGTTATACAACAATAAAGATGTACATATATTACAAATCTAAGGAGTTGAGTTGCTTCATTTTAGCTGTGCTTCCTGAAGAATATTTTTCTCTTATACTCTATTAAGTTATATATTTCCTACAAACTAACCATTTAAACATAATAAGTAAGAAGGAGCCACTTAACTACGCCACAAGTCTTGATAGAGCTAATGGTTTAATAAAAACAACATAATTATGATACTTAACGGATAATTGTACGCTTGTGAAAAGGGTAAGGAATTATAGCCAGATGAGAAAGAGGAAATTTTTAATTTTGTATGCTTGAAATTTAAGCTCATCATAACATAACACCCTACAATAATCCGAATAGCATTAGATCAATACTATTAGGTGACTAACTGATGCTCCAGTTTTAAATTTGAAAGCTCAAAATTTGAAACTGCTGAAATTAGCACTAATTAGGATGTCAACAAGTATGAACATGGGTAAAATTTTCTTTTACTTTTAGATACCAGAAACACTAATCTACTCAGAGGCATGGCTAGCAAAGTGCCTGACCCAAAACCCGCTGATGACCCTGATGACGATCAAAAAAACTTACAAGGTATTGTCCATCCTTTCTGACAAATTTCAAACTTTGTGTTACAGTAAGTTAGATATATTAAATTGTATATAATTTATCAAAAATTTTAAATAAATGAAGTAACTGATAGTACGCTGTAATAATTTAAACCAAGATCAGTGTAACCTTATCAAAGGAAGTTTGAAAGACTAATTTTATGTAGTACATGTATATTATAGGTTAATATTTTGCTAGCAAAGCGACATAAAAGTAAAAATAAAAATTAGAAATAACAAACTATGCAACGTCAATAAAGCTGTTTTTTTGAAAAAAAAAAACTCTAGCTTTGCATTACACATGATTATGCACTTAACACAGCAATGAACAATAACAAGTGAGTTGCTGTACACAAAACTACGTTTAATTTTTGAATGACTTTAAAAGCCCTTTTGCTTGGTCTCAGCAACATATTTACAACTGACAGTAACTTTTTTGCTAGCAAAAATTCTTTGCTAGCTATAAAGCATTTCTAAAATACTAATTGAGTTTAAATACAAATGGTTCTGGAGCATCTCACAATTGTTGAGTCTTTAATAGGTTTTAATGAGGATAAAATTGTAATTAGCAATAGTACAATTGAGAGGCTAGAAATGCTGTCTTGAATATAGACTAAACGTTAAAATCAGTCGTAAAGTATTCAGAATTTCATTTAAAACACAGAATCCCATGAAGATTATACAGTTTTTTGCTATTTATAGATCAAATTTTACTAGTAAAATATGGGCTATTTAATTTGTAATGGACCAACCTACATGTATTTCAATCAAAGTTTAAATAGTTGAAAATTCTAAGAGTTTTTTTCTCTCTGCACCTTCAATTTGGCATAGGTGAGTACCTTAATTTCATGATCACAATAAGTACACTGTAAGATGGTGCATTGGTTTTAATGAGGGAGGAAGCTGTGAGGGGGAAAATGCCATTCAGATTTTATATCACTTATGGGCAGCTTTGATATACATGTAGCACTAACATGCAAGCTCGTCAAAGAGTATATATTTGCCCTTTTAAAAAATGAGCTAACAACAGGTACTGGTTTATACAGAAAAAATCGACTAACAGTATGTGAAAGAAACTTACAACAAGTATGAAAGATAAAAATCCATTTATAAAATCTTCAAAGACTATTACATAAAAGCCGTTATTGAGGCCAACAACCACGTATTTAAATTTCAACATGCAACTTTCAATTTGACAACAGACACTCGCCTTCTTCAGCTAAAATGAGGCAACAGCATACGATATGTAAATAAACACAAAAAAACACTCTAAGACCGTAATCGAAAAAATCACTAGAACTATAGACATACTGTTTCTATTTCTAGGGATTTTTTTATCAACATACTGTCATCAAGCAAACAAGAATTTGGCAAAATGAAACTACCTAACGAACCACATTGCCAAAAAAAAGCATTTTGAATCCTTAATAAAAAGTGCTTCTGAGCTGAAACAGCTGTGGCAAATCTTTAATAATGGGACTGGCAAAACTGAATCATCATCTTTAGCCCTTAAATCTATAATACATTATGAATAAGAACTGATTACTAAAATTGATAAAGCCAACGCCTTTAATATCCATTTTACTTCTATTGGTCCATCCCTGGTACAAAAATTTGAAAGCTTTGATCCGTCCTTGATTGGTCCGTCCCTGGCCAAAATTTTGAAAATTTCAATCATAATCCAGTAAAGCTAACGCAAATGATATCAACTAAAAGTTTAATATTCAAATTATCGCAAGTCAGCGTAAATGATGTAACCAAGCTTCTTGAAAAGTTTAATCCAACCAAAGCAACGGCATTTGACAACATTCCATCAAAACTAAATAATAATGCGGTCGAAGATATTATTCCTGTAATAACTGAAATTTTAAACTTCAGCATAACAGCTTCTCAAGTACCAAGTAAAATGAAAATAGCTAAAGTAAAACCCTTGTTTAAAGAGGTTCAAGTAAAATTACAAATACCCATTAGTTTGCTACCGGTACTAAAAAAGATAATTGAAAAAGCTGTAGTTAAACTGATTATAGAAAACCTCAAAAGTACTTTACTGCTTAACAATGTGAATTATAATTTTAGAAGAAAACACAGCACCAATGATGCACTAATTAAATTAAATTTGAATTACATTGCCATGATTAGTTTTGTCTAGTTTGATGCAAAATATGATTCTTAAACGTTCTTCAGAAGCCCTTGTTGGTCATTTCTACTTTACCAGGCTGGTATCAGTAAGTTCAGTTATCAACGCATTGGCATGCCGTCTTCACAATGAATAAGCTATTTTGGCAGCAATAAGAAAACTATTTTCATAACATAAAATACAACTTTTCATGTAGAATATCTTATGAAAAGGTATACAACAAAAAATGTGTAGATATCTTAAGGCTTCAGTTCAAAGCAGTTTGAGAATAACTTGTTTAGTTTAATTTAATGGTGTTTGGAATACATTGTTGAAAGAAGCAACAAAGAAATACTTGGAAAAGACATACAGGAAAAAAATTTTTGAATGATGTTTGTAGCTCAAGATCGTTATACCAAAGTGTTGGCAAATCGACCTCCTGAGCTAAGTTTTACTAAGTTTTATTATTAAAACTGTCTGCACTATGTAAAATGGATTTTCTGAATAAGAAACATTCACATTCTTTATTGAACTGTTGACTAGACAAATATCTGATAATTGATACAATTATTTGCGTAACTAAAGACAAAAATGCAAGTTCTAAGACGCTGAGACATCTATAGTTCGGTTCTCTGTTCATTCAATTTTCATCACTGCAGGGATTGATTTTTGACATAAAAAAGTATAAAATTGCCTCTGTTTTTATGAAGACAGGAAAGACAGCTTCCTTTTTACCAGTATCATTTACTCATAAAGTGAGTTGAAAAGTTAGGGTAGTTGAAAAGTTTTTTGTGCAAGCAGTTACCCAAGTCTATCGTAAACAATGATTGTTGTCATTATAGTTGTGTAATACAACTGGTTGGCCATGGCAAGTGGTTGTCGCCACTACTAAGTAGTTGCACCAACTACTTGGTTGGCAATAAAACTTCATTTTTATCTGTAAATGCTTTTTGCTAAATTTGTTATAATATAAACAGTAATCATTACCATAACTCATGTTAACACATGTTATATAACAGTTAGCACACACGTTCCATGTTATGACCACTTTTAGCATCAATTAATTTTTGTTGATCTGAATAAAAACAAATCTGCTTTCTTTTATTCAGTTACGGTTGTAGAAAAATGCTTTTTATCAAGCTAAATAATTAGTTTGCAAGAAACAATTGCTATCTGCGATTTATTGCTATTTGTTTATTTTTATAGTTTTTCCACATGAAGTGAATTTATTATGTTTTAAATCTCCTCACATTTAAACCTCGAAATCATTGTTGCTGAAGAGAGCGAGTGATTGAAAGAAGCATTTTTCACCTATGCGCAACTGTTACCATGTCATTATTATTATTCTCTTAATTTTTTGATCCATCCAATTTCAGGTTTCCCCCAGAGAAGCGGTGGTAGCAGAGTAGACACTCATTGGATAAAGATACCACAAGGCGTCAAAGAGACTATCAGTCGAGGTAATGCAACCTGATGATTTACTAAATGTTTGAATGAGATAGAGTATGGTTTTAGTGTGATAATCGCAAAATGCCAATTTTAACATTTGGAGTCTTTTTCCTATACCAAATGTTTAAAATATGGCTTTAGCAGTCTGTTTTAAAATGGATTTTGCTCAATACTTTTATTTAAATTTATTTAGATGGTTAGCTGTAGTATGTTTGTGTGTGTGACATCATCACTAAACATTGTTCACTATTTTGTACCATTCTGCAATTTGTGCTGAGTTGATCTAAATCGATAACCAGAATGTGGAAATTCATTTTAAAAATATTTGACATGCAGTGTTGCTTAATATCTTGCTCAATCTAGTAAAATGAAAGGAACCTTTAAAAGTTCAGGTTTGTTATTGGAAATAAATGGAAAGACTGATATCAGTTACTTTTGTCATGGAAAATTGTTATAATTATATTAACATATTGTGGAAGAAATAAAGAAGTTTCAAGAGTGGAGAATTCAAGTTCCATCTAAGATCATCTATTTAAAAGTTGTCATACGTTTGTAAAACCAAAGATTAATGACAACACCCACAGCTGACGGGTTTTAATTAGTGTCAGCCCAAAGCAATTTTGGAGAGTATTGTGTTCAGTTAACCCTTTAAACCCCGGTCGTTCTTGTCAACCCAGTGTCTTGCTCAATAAGCCTAAGAAATTTGCCTAACAATCTGAACCTTTCAAACTTTTATGAAATATATCTAAATGGGGTCATAATACAATGATATTTAGTAAAACATCTAAAAAAAGTAAGTATAAGTAAGTCATCTAAAAAATATAGTACTTCACCATTATTCGGGCAATAACTATAAAATTTTGTACTAGAAATTCCCCTGTCATACAGCCCACGACCAAGGTGATGTTGAAAAAAAGAAAGGGTACTGATGGTAGAAAAATGCAATATTAGCAGTCAAATAGGATAACTGCAATGGTAGCTGTAATTTACTGGGTGTGGGTGTTATTATATACCACAAACAGCAATAATGAAAGGAAAATAGTATATGCTTATATCTCTCCCCCTGCAATAGGATAAATGCAATATTAGAAGTAAAATGCACTGATATTATTAGAATAACCGATATTAATAATACAGTAATACAGTAATAATAGAAAACCAATGCACAATTTTGTTTACATTTCAAAACGTCATAGCTAACAATATCAAGAAGTTGTGATACTTATATCGATTTTTAGAAAATATATTTAACAAAAGTATTTAGAAAAAAATAATAACAGTAACATATTGCCCATCATCAAAGTTGTTAGTCCACACTAAGACTATAGGATATATAAAACTTGAATAGTCAACCAAAATTATAATTAAATATTGTAATAATCTCATAAGAATCGTTAGAAAAAAATATCATTGTCATTTCCTTTACTTTCACTACTTTTGACATCAGTTAGAATACCAAAGTACTCAAAAGTTTCCAAAATGCCTGTTACTTTGAAATCGGCAAAAAAGAAACGAGTTCTGTACTTCTACGTTAATTACAGAAACCTTCGGCAATTTGACAATGCTATAGAGTGGTGAAATGTGCACGTTATTTTTTCGTGAAATGCGCACGGCCTAATGACTCTATTCCCTTTCGCTCGGCGTTTCGTTTGCCGGTGTTAACTTTTTTTAAACCAAGCTTATCAAGCGTTTTGTGACAAATTTCGGCCAAATTAATTTGTCTATTTGTGTATAATCCGATCAGATGGGTAAGTTTTAAGAGACTGTCGACAATTTACCAATACTTGGTAACATATTTGAATAGGCTTATATGTGTTTTGTATCGTTATTATTCTTTAACATCTCTGCAAAACGATGGTTAAATTTGTTGATTAGATTTTGAAACAAGGGTTTGGCGATGTTGTTGATGCATAATTTTCGCAAGTTTTGTGCACATTCATTTATCATAAAAACTCTCAAACCTCTCTCCCGCTAGTTTGGTGGTGGGACAATTTTAAAAACTCCTAAATACATTTACTTTGTAATTTGTATCATATATATCATGCACATGTTCATCATAATTTTATGACTTGAAATATCTAAGAACATTATGGTTAGTATTTTAAAATTATTTATTTGCGTCACAATCATTTATAACCTATCATCAATTATACCTAGTATCAATTATTTTGTGATACCGTCCTAAAATAATTTGTTATTTAACAAAGGAAGTAGACAGATATTCAAAAATTGTTACAAATGGAAGTGAAATTTCTGGTCCAACATCCTGTGCAAGAATTAATTTGATTGGTTTTGACAGTTGCTTAAAACAGCTTTTGTAAACAGAGCCATGTGAATGTTGGCATTCCGGATGTTTTCGATTCTTACACATTTTACGCAATGTCGAAACCCCAGTCATTAGGGTTCAAAGGTTGAAATAGTATTTAGAATATGTAACTCTTCAAAAATGTTAGTAAATGCTTTCAAAATCACCCTGAAAGTTTGAGTGATGTCCGTATTTCATAAGTATTGCTAGATTTACAAGGGTTTTTGTATTCAACTCTTGAGCTAAAATTCTCATTAAAAAAGTTGGATAATGTGATTGATACTTACTGAGAGCTTGTTAACATATATGTTAAGCCTTTGTCTAAACATTTTAAATGACGTTTGAAAAGTTGGTAATCACATCATGATATTATGTAAAAATCTGTTGGTCTCCTTTACTGCTCTAAAATTAACCAAACCGTTGTAAGTGTAAGGTAATATAAGCCTGTATATTTTAACTAATATGTAATATACACAAAGTGCATATGCTCCACAAACAGCTGCATTCAATGAGTCTTTCCAATGCTTTTCTGTCTGTGTCAACTGGAGTTCCTTATAGGCGATGGCTGCTTATTGGCCAAGCTCCTTCTCCGAATGAATCGAATATATGAAATTTCGGTCTCAAAATTTAATAGCCGACTTAATTTGCCATTGCTATTTTGATCTCTGACTGTCCTTTTCTTGCTCAAAAAAGAAAACAACATTATAGGGCTAACTATCAGATTCTTGTTATTCAAATCAAATGTGAGAAACCTTTGTTTTATAGATTTTGTTCCATAAATCAAAGCAAAAACTGCTCATAAAATTTCACATCATGCGGAATTCACATTATGGAAGGTATGCATCAAAAAAGCGTTCACTGTACTCTCGTATAAACACTATATTGCCAGGGGTTAAATATGTACCGTCAAATCTTAAGATGCTTAGGCAAACATTTTCCTTGCATCACATGGTGTTCTCGGTACATGTTCACACTAAAATCCCGCAATTTATTGGTTAGTATATAAACTCTATAGAGTGTGTTACCTGTAGTGTAGTCTAAAACTGAACCACTCCATAAAAATATCAAACTATTTTTTTAAAACTCTGTGAGCTTTGATGTTGTGAATGCTGTCACTGTTCAACAGAAACATTTTTAATTTAACACAACCATATTTATTAGTATTAACAGTACTAGGTGTTTACTCTTGTATTTTTGTTATGGTTGGCTAGATGATGGTTAGCAAAGATGTTTTGAGAATGGCCAGCAATAGACCAAACAATGTAAGTTGATTTACAATAAAAATGTAGCCGGCCGAAAAATAGGTAATATCAGAATTCAAAATTTTATATGAACGAAAATTAAAATTATTGTTTAAAATATAAACTTTCTACTACAAGTGTCATAAAAATTTAAGAGTGCCTTTGTGATCAAACCTTAATAAGTTTGAGCAAGATGAGCAAGATCAAACAAAGCTATTCTAAAACTGGTCTCTTGCATATTTGGTCAAATAGGGGCCATAGAGAATGGACTTATACGCTCGTATCTCAAAGATTACTCGTATGTCAAAAATAATTTTCTCAGAAGGCTGCTCATATTTCAACTTTCTCGTATGTTTGGGCAGTTGCATGTTGCGGTATGACAGTACACTTAACCACCGTTTTGCTCTTAGATGTCGACCAACGATAGAAAGCTCAAAATAGTACCTAAGCATTAATACAACACATATAATTGGCAGTTTCTATGTAGCTATGGCAAGCAATGTAGCGCACTTGAACTCATCTGATCATTCAATGGATAATGAAGATAATTTGTCAGGTATAACCTATTATATAGCATTATCAGTTTTACAGCTGTACATCTAAATATACCGTAACACCTTTAATGGAAAGCCATGACTCTTTAACTGTCTACCCTTTTTGTACAGTTGCAGTCAATTGGAGGAGGCGTTAAAAAAGAGGCTGGCGGTGCATTTCTCAAATGGCTTGTCAGATTTTGGGAAGTCAAATTGAGGCCTATTACAGATCTATTTTAAATCATCACTGGTTTTGCTTTAAAAAAGCTATTTTCTATATAACTGCAAGTTTTTTATCATATGTCCAGCTATAGCTGGTTAGTATCTAGCAATGAAGAATCCGTATCGCAGAAAATCTGACCTTGAAACCATCCTTTCACCAGACAATAAGCTGAACAACTGATCTATTCGAGATGCATCAAATTCATTGGAAAGCTAAGAGTAGCATAGCGTCTCTGCATTACGTTACACTGCAACATCACTAGGTTTGCTCTCATGGCTCTTATTAGTAAGTTTAGCAATATGGATACTAGCTTACTAAAATTAGCCATAACCAATTTGCAAGGCTAATAGTCAGTGGCAGGCAACTACATCACATGTGGCTGTTTATAAGCTGTTTTTTAATACGCATGCTCCACCGGTCATTTTGCTAGCATATATATATATATATATATATATATATATATATATATATATATATATACATATATATATACAAATGGAAACTTAATTAGTTCACTTATCTTTTTTTCAGCTACTGACAGTTTCCTGCTAGTGCATTCTTCAATCAGTAGACTTCAACTGGAACAAGATGGTAACTTTTCAAACATCCCACTGTTTCACAGGATTGGTGGATTTTGTCGCGCTCTGATTAACTTGTTACTAACATTGCAGTAAAGATAACTCTTAGAATAAGGCCAAGATGAGACAATTTCTGTTCTTTTAGTAAGGGTTGACTTGTCAGGTTTTTTAATAATGTAATATTTTTTAGAAATCCATAAATTGCACCTTTTCCTTAAGTTACTGTAGGATTTAGCTTGTGTTTTAGTATAGTCCAGTCAAGTTAGAAGTTAATGTCTCAGTCTTTTAATGCCCATATGTGTTTGCTCAGTTCTGTAGCATTTCTTTTCGAGCTATTTTTATACTGCGTTTATGGTTACGGTATCTAGTTGTAAAGTCGGGTTCACAAAGTCAGACGTGGGTCTCACCAGTGTTGCTGTCTAGTCTTGTCACTTGTGCTTCATACACTATGCTCTTATGAAAGCAGTTCTGGTTAAGCGGACAGTTTGATTTTGTTCTGCAGTTGCATTTTTTGGTTTCGGTAGTCGGAAGATTTGAGAGTAGATTTTTATTATGGTATTCTATTTGTTTTTGATGTTAGGCATAGTAGATTAGCTAAATTTCAGAGTATTTTTGTTAAATATTTTATGTGGAGGGTGTGTCTTTTGAAAGCACTTGTTGATCAAAGTCAGGAATCTTTTTTTAAGTTAGTTTTCACACTTTAGTTAAACGGTAGGTTATACCATGTCATGGTTCGTTGTCTAGTTTGTCTTCATCTTTTGGTAGTTGAAGTTGTATTTTCAAAAGTAAGTATTTGGTTGTATCCACTGTTTGTCAGAGGTGTCTGGTATGGTTGTACTGCCTTGTCAAAAATCTGTTTGCTAGAAGAACGTATGTTCAGTCTTTTATTAATGTTTAGTGGTAAGTTTTTAATTATGCTAGGGGGTCGAATAATTATGCAGTATGTCGAAAACATGAAAAAGACGATTTGCAATATATTTAAAGCAAACAATTTAAAAATAACAATCAAAGCTAACATGAAAATTGTCAACTTTATGGACATGACTTTTGACTTAGTCAAAGGCTCATACTGACCATACACTAAACCTAACATCACTATTTTATATGTACATAAACTGAGCAACCACCCCCCTTGCGTAATTAAAAACTTATCACTTAACATTAATAAAAGACTGAACAGATTTTCTTCTAGCAAAAATATTTTTGACAAGGCATTACAACCATACTAGACAGCTCTGACAAACAGTGGATACAATCATATACATGTACTTACTTTTAAAAATACAACTTCAACAAACAAAAAAAAGACAAACTAAACAATAAACCATAACTTAGTATAACCCACCATTTAATTGAAGTGCAAAAACTAATATAAGAAAACGATTCCTGACTATGATCAACAAGTGCTTTCAAAGGACAAATCCTTAACATAAAATATTTAACAAAAATACCCTGAAATTGAGCTACTCTACTATGTCTAACATCAAAAACAAAATAGAATATCATAAAAAAGCTACTTTCAAATCCGCCAACTAGCGAAACCAAAAAATGCAACTGCAGAACTAAATCAGACTGTCCGCCTAACCAAATCTGCCATCAGAAGAGCACGGTGTACCAAGCACAAGTGACAAGACTAGACAGCAACACTGCTGAGACCAACGTCAGACTTTGTGAAACCAACTTTAAAACTAGATACCGTAACTATAAACACAGTATAAATAATAGCTCAAAAAGAAATGGTACAGAACTGAGCAAACACATATGGGCACTAAAAGGCCGAGATTTTAACTTCAAGATTGAATGGACTATACTAAAACACGCAAAATCCTACAGTAACTTAAGGAAAAGGTGCAATTTATGTATTTCTAAAAAATATTACATTATTAAAAAACCTGATATTTCAACCCTTAATAAAAGAAGAGAAATTGTCTCATCTTGTCCTCATTCTAAGAGTCATCTTCTTTGCAATTTTAGTAACAAGTTAATCAGAACGCGACAAAATCCACCAATCATGTGAAATTGTAAGATGTTTGAAAAGTCACCATCTTGTTTCAGTGGAAGTCTACAGACTGAAGAATGCACTAGCAGGAAACTGTCAGTAGCTGAAAAAAGATAAGTGAACAATTTAATTTTCCAATTTATACTGCTTCATTTTGAGTTGAGCACTCTGATTTTAGTTCTAAGTTGATACATTTCTACATACCTATATATCTATAAGTATGTAGGTATGTATATACTTACATACCTATAAAAGATTTTAATACGTACATACATATATATGAATATTCATACATACAATATTTCTGCGTCAAAGTTTACGTATATATATAAATATGTATATATACATGTATATATCTGTATATATATATACACATTTTTGTACATGTATTTATGCATTTTTCTGAAAGTCTTTAGTCTGTCGTCGTCTGTCTTTTGGTATGTACAGCTATAACTATTTAAATCTTGGAATTAAAGTTCTGCGTTCTGATAGATTTGAACTCGGATATTGCATCCACAAGTTTTAAATCTGAGCACTTTACCACTAAGCTATGCAGGACGATTGTTAAAGACACTATCATTTACCATATACGGCATGCACACGCTAAATTATGCATTATTTGAAACTTTATGAAGTTCATTAACACTATGAAACATATGCTTTTTTCGATTTTCTTGAACTTCCATTGATGGTTTTTTGTAAGGTTTCAATTGTGGTAAAGGCCGATTATTTCTACGTTGACAATTGTATTATTTCCGTTGGAAGAGCCGTTACATTATCTCTCTGATTGGTCAGACAAAGGCAGTACGACATATCATTTTTACACCTAGACAAATATCGAGAGATTAGCTTCTGGTGAAATAGTAATTTTTTTTATACACACACTTTTAAGCAATGATTGTTATTGTTCATTCAATATATTCAGGATTTTTATTTTTGTTTTCTCAGTTCGAATTTATGGTTTCATTACCAAATTATCTTTTATTGTGATTGTAGCAAAACAGACTTAAATTAGCACTTACTCGCTAATTGTTTCACATTTGCATTTAAACCCTCTGAAGTTGTTTTATATTTTAAAAACTTATTTGACCTCATCAAAAAATTGTCCATATGATGAAGCTTGCAAAATACAATAAATTGACAGAGTTGGAAAACCTTTACAGTAGTTTTTAATATCTCTTTTAATTTATTTCAACTACACAAAACAATTTTCTCATGATATGTAGTTTGAAAGTTAGAATGGCAAAGGTTTTTATATGTTAAATACAAATCAATTTTTTGTTGAAAGAATCTTTTATTACTCAAGTAATGCCAGTTAGTACAGGAAGGGTTTATATATATGTGAATTTCCTGGGGAATAACTATATATTTGTATATTATTGCGGTTATTTATTAAACAATTAATTAATTTCACGCGTTATTTCATTTGAGTATAACTTAATTTTGGTGATTTTTGTTATTACATCTATAATTCCTCTAAAAGTTCAAACTAGACACTAGTTGCGGATAAAAACGCCTATCGGAATTTGAGCTACATGTAAATTTAGATAATTATACTTGTGCTTTCACTTGAGCTTAAACAAGTTATCTAGACTTAAAAACTAAAATTATCGGCATCACGCCATAGGGCGTTTTTTTGTTGTTAAATACCGCAAAAATTTTGGAGCTACCAGAGATTTTTGTTATTTTTAATTTTTTTGTGGTCGCTAATAAATATTATATAACACTGTCTGGTTGCTCAGAAAATAGGTTTTTTGTTTCCATTTTGGGTCATGGATATCTCCGCTTCACGGACCTAGAATTGCCTATTAAGCGACTTTCTTTCATAGCACCAAAATTGCTCCACATTCTCATAACAGGTTGCATTTGAGACCGGATAGCAACTATTGCTTCTTAATCGCATGTGAAAATTGACACAATTACTATTATACAAGGATAATACAACATGGGATAGTGCTTTCTAGCAAAAGAATAAATCAAACTTCATTCAAAGTTGTGTACTTCATTAGCAGTTTCTACAAAAGCTGCATAATAACTTCAATTTAGTGTGCCATTACATGTACAAGGTATAATACCAGATAAAAATGAATGTCTCTCTTTGGTGAAGTTTGTTAGACTTGTGTCATTACATAGAGAAATTACCCAATTCTTCTTAAAGCCTTTAGAATTAAATATTATATGATACTTTAGTCAAAGGTGATCAACTCGGTCAATTTTAATTCAAGACTAGCCAAAGGCCTGGCATTGCACGAATATTAAAATCAGTACAGGTGATGTAGTTGTCTGCCACTGGCTATTAGCCTGGCACAGTGCCAATGGCTAATTTGAGTAAACCACTATCGATATTGCTTAACTTACTATTAAGAGCTATGAAAGCAAGTTTTATTGACGTTTCATAACAAAGAGTGCCATGTGTATTTTAACGAACATAACGACTCGTATCGCCAGATGAGATCATTGCATTTCAGGTAACTACATTGGTTGGATTATTGCCTGGTGAATGGAAAATTCCAAGATCAAATCTAGCACAAAGTGGACCTTTCATTGTTAGATTCTAATAGCAATAACTAGCTATACCTAACAACAGGCTTTGAGACTGATACATAAGGTTAAAGACAACAACCAACAAAGGTTTTTACATCAACTATGGCAAGGCAATTCCCTAATTTGATGATCTATTCTACTTAAGAAATTGCATACTTGATGATGAATACAAAACCATCTGTTCAATGAAATATTCCTAGCTTTGAAGATTCTCATTTCAACATGGTTCTTTTTATAAAAGGTGGCATGGTGGTGGCAAAGTTTGCTCATATTCGGAAACTCACTATTTTTCTTCCTTAAACGCCATTTTTTCATGCAAAAAATTATGATAAGTTACCACGCTTGCACACAGACAGTTTAGCAGAATAATGACAATCGGGATAATGGTCAGCAATGTGTCCGATGCTATCAGACAAGGTTTCACAAATGTTAAGCTAAAAACCTCAAGTCTACTACAGCCAGCTGTCACTTGCTGCAGGCATTAATATGTTGCTAGACAAGTTTGACTCAAATCAAAAAATGAATTTTTTTAGTTTTGGCTAGCTTTCACATTTTGTTACTGTTTTTAGCATAGTCTACTCTAAGTTTAATAAAAACATACCATCAGTGTTTAAATGTCATCATACAGCCTGCGTAGTCATACAGCATCTTTTTATTTTTTTCAGCATACCAAGTTAAAGCACCTTCGCAGATAGGCCTAACTTGGGAAAAATACAACTCTTTGAAGAACTTTTCCATACAATATTGTGACAATGTTATTAAAGGTAAACTAGCCATCGGTCACTAAATAGTAATTTGTATTTTAATGTGGTCATCACTGGTTGACTATTTTGTGGTTAATAATTTTGTGAACATAAATGTAGTATTACTGTACTACATATGTATTTTACAAATACATTATATCTGTAGCGCTTGGTACTGGCTACTTTTAGAATATTCAGTTTAATAGTTACTCAAGACTCCACTTGAGCTTATATTATGTAGTAATATGGCAATATCTGTTGCAATAGTTTAGCATCACATGTTCCTTTTATTTAAAATAACTTCATGCTCATTAGTCATATTGTATGTTACCATATATTTACAGAGCTCTATGCAACATATTCAACACTAAATAAGAGTAAACTATTTGAAGTACTCAATGTGGTTACTAATCATCACTATTTTTTTCAGATCATGGAACAAATAATCATGTGAGCCATATAAATGTAGCAGAGGAAAAACCAGTTTTTGCAGATTGTATTAACAACAAACTTGAAGAAATTCGTTTGGCTGAAGGTGAGAGATAGGTAATTGTATCTATTCGTTGAATAAGTTTAATCAATCAATAGCTTTATTATCAAAAATTTTAGAACAATATTATCGTTATAATTTATTTGTTGTTTATTGGCTACAAAACTTATTATTCAATGTGATGCAAAACACAGCAGCTATTAAATCTAAGTGTTGGCAATGTGATGCCTCTTTGGTGTTTTTTTGTTAGGGCTAATTTATTCCGCGACACGATACGAACAATAATTAATCTTAAACTTAAAATTTGGTGATTTGTGTACTGATTGTTTATAAAATCAATAAAACAGACTATAACTTAAGATAAAACACTTGATTGCTATTTTTCATTCTTACTAAGAGCGATATACTAATTTTATTATGAACACTCTGCTCAGATCTTATGCTCACTCATGTATAATATATATATATATGTATTATACATATATATATATGTATTATATATATATGTATAACATATATATATATAATATATATACATATATATATGAACATATATATATATATATATGAACATATATATATATGAACATATATATATAATATATATATATATTATATATATATGTTCATATATATATATATATGTTCATATATATATGTATATATATTATATATATATATGTTCATATATATATGCATATATATATTTATGTATACTAATATATACAGATATAAATATGTGTGTATGCTGTTGTATTTATGTTTAAATGTATCTATATATGTCAGACATCTATGCAGTGCAGCCTGAGGATATGATTTTAATCGGTTAAAGGGTTGAAATTTTATTGCAAAGATTTGTATGTAAGGAAATTGGAAGTATAGTAATTATATAATGCAAACATTTCCTCGCAAAAAATCATCAAAATTTTATATAGTCACTGTTCGTACCAAAATTATTAACATTATGGTATGTTAACCTTAGCAACTATAGTTGCCTACTGTAACTTTTGCATGTTTTGTGTATTTAGTGCTTATGATTTGCAAAAAATTGTAACATTATAATGTATCATGTCGAGTACATGCAATAGGGAGTTTTTTTTTTTTTAAGAACAATCTACGCGTAACGAAAACTTCGAGTTCACCTCAAGTAGGTTTAGCTGACAAAACACATACTTAACTCTAATTTTAAATATGCATTTTTAAACTATTTTATAAAATTTTAGTTTTTTAACGTAAAAAAATTCTCAACTATCAGTTTTGTCTTCGTATTCAGAATAAATTTTAGTGATCCTGTTTAAAATATTTTTTAACTCCATTCGGCCAAAAAATTCGAACTATGCTGTTTTCGTAACGGAGCGAATTTTTGTTAGTGAATTTTTGAATAATGAATGCTCATACTAACAATTACTTGAAAAGATTGGTGTTATAATTTTCAGTGCTTGTTGAGTAAATTTGCATGTTTAGAACTATCTGTTGTTGCTGAAATACTATTGGCCATAAAAAACATCAATGAATACAATGCCTTACCATTTGTGAAAAGTATGTGCATTGATAGGTTCTTGCTACCATTTCATAGTTGGAAAGTACTCTAATAAAGAAACACTTTTTTTATTAATATTTTAAATGATCACCAATGATTACTATTGTTTCTAATAATTTGAAGAATTTTTATCAGAATCTGATGAGTGTTAACTTTTCAATATTTCCATCAATATTTAAAAATTCACTCAAGTTTGTCATGTTGGTTCAGTATAAGTATGACGCAACAATTGCCTAACTAATCAGTGCTCATAAACAAATAATTATTATGTAAGAATAATTATTTTGTGGCTAGATATTGTATTCAACGCATTCGAATGATGTCTTTAGAAAAAATAAAAAAATTAGCAAGATTATTTTACAGCTGCAGTGCTACATATGTAACTCATGTTTCCCAGCTATTTACAGATGAGCGTACAACTTCGGTTCAACCACAACAAGCTAAAGATTCAAGTGACAGAGAGCTCTCTGATACTTTAGGCGAGGCTTTTAAGGAACGGACTGTTAAACTATGCTCTAAATCTTTTGGCAAAGATCTCTTTCACTCATCTGATGTGAGCCCACTTAGCCAGTAAACTAGCTACGAGTTCAATATCTACTAAGTAATGAAAATACAACTGCATTAAGGTTTAGACAAATTTATTTCAACTAAACTAAATCAATATCATTTTTTGTTACGGGTTCTATTGGTGCTTTTTCTTAACACAGGTTTACAGAATGAGCACCGTGAGAGGACGTTGCCTTATTATTAACAACATGACTTTCAATGATCCTAATGGATTTACAGACGTCAGGGAAGGTTCTCCTCTAGATGGTCAGAGAATCTTGTATCTGTTTCATCAACTTGGATTTATTTGCTCTTGTAAGGAAGATCTCTCTGGTCAGGTTTGTTTTAAAATCTGCTTACGCTATTTTAACAACCATTCCAAGAAAATATAATATTAAACAATGTGCCTAAACTTGATGAACGGATACTGGTATTTGAGAAATTGCTTAGCCAAGGTATTATTATGTTTGGACTTTTATTGTTGAAATTTAGAATATTGAATAAAAAACCATAATTTGATGCTTCAGGTCTGAAATTTAAAATAAAAAAATTAATAATTTTGCATTTAATATTAAAACGGTGCAATAAATGGTGTAAATGTTGGAATAGATTAACATAGCGCATCTTATGTTAAAATATTGTTTTAAAAGACTTTTCTTATTTTATTAGTATTTTCAAATTAGACTTAGAATTGTACTGATTCCGCATCATTGTCAAAAATCCGTTCATGAAAGCAATTTATTACCCCTTCCTAAAGTTTTATTGTTTGTTTTATTTATTGAGTTTCAAACACTCTTAAACATTTTAATCCATTCATGCTTTTCAGCGCATGTTGGAAGTGATCAGGGATGAGACAGACAGACACGCAGATGAAAATTATGGGATGTTTGTATTGGTCATCATGAGTAATGGTTCTGAGATAGGCATATCTGGAGCTGACGGAACAATGGTACATAAAACAGACATTAATAATGCCTTATCAGCAGAGAACTTTCCAGCAATGGCCAGAAAACCAAAACTTATCATTATTCAGGCTTGCTCCGGAGGTGAGTTACCTAGTTTCTGTATATATGTGTAAAATTGAGTCCGTCTTACATCTTCTTTCTCACAGTCTGCATGAAACTGCCATCTATGGTTGGGTGTTTGACCATGTTAAACACTGAGAATCTTATATATTGTAAGTCGAATAGTTTCGAGTCTATCTTTTTTTATTATTGATAAAAGAATATAGTTAACCTATCATTTATGATGAAACCTCAATGAATATTAATATACTAAATTCTGCGTTTTTGTACATTATTAAATTCTACCAATTTGAAATCTTTATGTTTTGTAGATTTGCATGATAGAGTGAGTCTTGACCCGCCACCGGCCACTTCATCGCCTCATCCAGGTTCCAATCTGCCATCATTTTCTGTTTCACCTACCATGGAAGTTCGTGCGTACTTAGCTATGACACTACCGACACCTTCACGGCCAACTACATCTTCCGTTCAGATACACCCACCGGGGTCTCATGCAGTCTTAAACACCGATGACTTGCTAATCTGGGAAGCTAGTTTTCGCGGTGAGTGGAATTTTTAAATAATTTTTTAGATGAAAACGATTAATTGCGAACATGTTGGATGGTCAATAATTTACTTTGTTGCGTATTAAATAAGTTGAGAACTGGTCTCTAGCAAAAGTTTTGAAGTGGAAATACACAATTTCAGTACATCTTGTTTAACTATTTTGACGGACATACTGTAAAGGTTTGAGTGACCTTCACTTTCCTCTACTCGTACTAGACTCATGCATGAGTACAATACATATATTTCTGCTTAGTTCATCAAGGTGTACAAAAAATAATCAAGTAACAGGCAATGAACAGGCCCAGAACAGCTCTGCTCTGCTATGCAATGGTTCAGGCTTTTATAAGCTGCTAAACCCCACCCTTGTTCTGCTTGGTTAGACCCGGCACGGCTCGGTCCAGCTCGATTCGGTCTTGAGCCGGTACGGCTCTGGCAATTGGCTCTGGCTTGGCTCGGGATGGCTTCGCTGTGCATCGGTTTGGTTTGGCTAAATTTAAGGGGACACCATCAACCACAATACTATTTGTTGTTCACGAATAGTATGTCTAATAAGAAACACTGTTTTATTCATATTTTAAATGCTCGACAATAATTACTATTGTTTTTAATACTTTGGAAGAATCTTTATCAGAATTTGATGAGTGTTAACTTTTCAATATTCCCATAAATATTAACCATTTTACTGAACTTTTTCATGTTGGTCGAGTATACGTATGACATAACAATGTACTAACTAATCAATGCTCATAAATAAATATTCATTATATAAGAGTAATTTTTTGCAGTTGGATATTGTATTCAACTCATTCGAATGATGTGTTTAGAAAATATAACAATATAGAAAGATTATTTTACAGCTGCAGTGCGACCTGTAACGCATGTTTCCGTAGCTCATTGCAGCACTTGTTTTAACTAAAAAACACAGCATTGTTCATGTTTTACGAAGACCAAATAAGCAGTATATCATTAAAAACTTTTTAGCACCCAAATTTATTTAATAGTAGTTGTCCTGAGTGACCTTGCAGCAAACCTAATGATGCCAAATACAAAAACCTTGTTTTTGTAATCAGCATCATCGGCTTTAGCTAAAGCTCAAACAATTGTTTGAGCTCTAGCTTATGTTGAACCAATGCCAGTCATGTTGCTTTGCGGTTGGAAATATTATCACAACATGAGAGCAGTTTAAAAAAGCTAGAACAATCTACTGCAGAGTTAAAGAATGAAATACAATATGAAACAAATATTGAGTAAGATCGACTAACAAACAAAATTGTCTCACAAAAAAATTAATTATTCATAGCAAAAATCTACAGAAATGAATGAAAATGAGTGGTCTAACAAAGGATGGTTTTGAATTTAGACTAAAAGTTATTGCAACAGCGTTGAAAAAAAACATCCTGTAAACATAAGTTTTGTTAATGGCAATGAAGTTTTCAAATGATGGACTTTTTAAAAACGTTGTATTTTTTATTGGTGAGCTCAGCAACTACCAAGCAATATAACCTTTTCTCCTAATATTTCATTGATATATAGAAGTTTATAGTGTAATGAAACTGCTATTCAAAGTGCTTTTACAAAGTTTATATATAGAAACTGTTTCGTATATCACAACAAAAAGGGTATCATTATTTATTTGTCTATTTCTTATACCACTATAATAAAAGGCTCCTCCTAACAGCTTTAACCGCCTCATAGGCAAACTGAATATGTTTCTACTGTGAACATATCAAGTTGGTAGATGTTTTGTAAACATGTTATGCTCATTCATCAGTTGATAAGTTTGATAAATTTGGAGCCACTGCAAAGTAACATAACTGACAATGGCAAGCAGGTCATGTAAGTGTTTCGCAGAAGTGCCAAAATGGCACCTAAATGGTTAAAATGATCTGAGTTTACCTCACAGCTATTATTATACACTGAAATGCTATTCCAATTTGACAGGTCGCGTAGCATATAGGCATTGTCGATATGGTTCCTGGTTTGTCAATGCTGTTGTTGACTCCCTTTCCAAACATGCCTGCCATCGAGACCTCAAGAATCTGTTTGAAAAGCAGGTAAGAACAAACTACTTTCAATGGACACTTTACGTTCGAGCTGAATTTCATGCATATTTCATCATTTGACATTTATTTGGTAATAATATGTCTATGTTCACCACATTAAGACATTACTACGACACAACTAGTGTATTAACCAAACGCAATCAAAAATATACCTGACACGTATGGAAGACCCAATAATTGCCTTTTCGAAATTGTATTATTATGTTGTATTCCTCACAGTTAAGGATATATATGGTTGCGTTTGCCTTGAAGGTTAGAAAAAATACACAATAAAAAAATGGTGTGGGCTGTTGACATGTGATAACAGCATGTTTGGTAGTACATCAACAAAAGTCATTACTTGACATAGTAGCAAATAATTTCTCTCCACATGACGCAAACATTTGCATAGCTTTAGATGAGTTCAGTGTTTGAAAAACATTACTAATTGATTCATTTCTCATCTTCAATAGAGTAATTGCTGTGTCGGAATGAAGGATTTTAATGCAAATAAAAAATTTAATGATACTAATTATAATTTTCCAGTATATTTCAAGCCATGAAATTATGATGAAAAAGTGCTAAACGGATATGCTGTTCCTGTAAATCTTTTTACAAGTTTTGTGAAATCGTCCCAAATTTTTATAGTTTCAACCCGAATAATGGTGAAGTACCATTTTTTTTCTATTTGTTGATATTTGCTGTTAGTTGCCCAACTTGTTTACTAGTGTTTTACCAAATATAATGGTAATATGAGCATGTTTTTGATATGTTTATTGAAAGTTTAAAAACCTTGGATCTTTGGACAGATTACCCAGGGTTACTGGCACACATTGACAAAATCGGCCAGGGTTCAAAGGGTTGGAAATGCTTCAGACATAGTTGAAAATTGGTTTAAATGTTGCGGCCAATTTTTTCTCAAACATGCAAAAAATCTCATTTTTTCAGGTGAACTTAACCCTTTGCGTTCCAAGACTGACCTTTGTCGGTTTACGAGCAATTTTTCAGCGTACCAAAACTGACAAACCCGACATTTTTGCCAATTTCGATAGACCTTCTTTAAAATGTTTTATTTATTTTAAAAACAACGTGAAAAATTAAAATTAAAAATTTGAGCAATTTCAGTAAGTTTTTTACTACTGTTTTGACGCTATAAATGATAAATTTTATGCGCATGTGCAAAAAGAACACGTTGTAAAGATTTGATCTTTCTTTATGGAAAACTGATCAACATGGACGGACGTGATAATTTGAGCTCGGCTAAAAAAATTTGTTTAGAGGATGATATCGACTGGTTCAAAAGTGAAGAAGAGGATTTCAGGTCAGAAGAATGTGGGCAAGACGATGAAAGTGAAAAAGAAGATCGACAGAGTGAATCTGATGACGAAAGTGAAAGTGAAACGACCGACGTTGAACCAGGGAGTAATTTTGGATTTCAAAGAGGAGCTGATCTAAAACCGAAAGAACTGCATATTGATGAGAGCTTGGCAGGTGTACAAAGTCGAATTACTGGACAGATAAGTATTTTCAATTATTTACAGCTTTTTATTACATCGGCCATCATGAATGTTATAGTTAACGAAACAAAAAGATATGGCCTTCAAAAACATGGCGATGCATGGGAGTCTGTCGATGGCAAAGATATTTGGCGAGTTTTTGGTTTAGTTTTGCTTATGAGTATTGTCAAGAAGCCTACTTTAGTGTCCTATTGGTCTACCAATCCGTTATTATCAATGCCAATGTTTAGTAAAATGATTTCGAGGAATAAGTTTTAATGGTTTTGAACAGTCTGCATTTTACTGACAATTCGGAAAGCCCTGATGGCAATAAGTTATTCAAGCTAGGAAATGTTTTAGCCATGATATCTGACCGGTTATCTTTTGTTTTGCTGCCTGGTAAATTTATATCTATAGATGAAAGCTTGCTGGCTTGGAAAGGACGGCTCAGCTTCAGGCAGTATATTCCATCTAAAAGATCTAGATTTGGAATAAAGCTATTTGCTCTCTGCGATGCTGTCTCTGGCTATGTGCACAAGCTGTCTGTGTATATTGGTGATGAGCGAGAACAAGCCGAAGGAACTGGTAGAGGAATCACTCACAACATAGGGATGAAATTAATGATTTGCTTAATTCGGGTCGTTGTTTATATATGGATAGTTATTATAATTCGCCAGAGTTAGCAGCTGAACTTATTAAAAATAACACTCATGTTTGTGGAACTCTGCGTGCAAACAGAAAAGGTGTTCCTAAAGATTTGAAAGTTTGCAATGGAAAAGCTATTAAAAAAAGTGAAACAACAAGCTTTTCTAATGGAGAAAGTATGATTGGCTGTTGGAGAGATAAGAAATATATTTCTGTAATTTCAACTATGCATAAAAAATTGGATGTCGTAGATACAGGCAAAGTAAACTATAAAGTGGATAAAGTTTGCAAACAAGCTGCTATTTTGGATTACAACCGATACGTGGGAGGAGTTGACAAATCTGATCAAAATTTGCATTATTATAACGCTGCGCGTAAAACCATGAAATGGTACAAAAAACTATTTTTTCATTTATTAGATATTTGTGTGTACAATGCAGCCATAGTTTATAGAATCCATAGCGGTTGTAAAATAAATGACTTAGAGTTTTGACAGAAATTAATTGAACAAATATTTGAATACACTGGATCTTGCCGCAAAAACACTGTTCCCCGCGCTTCAACTTCTTCCGCTCATCGATTAGTGTTAAATAGTCCAGGAAAAAGTAAACAAGCTAAATATAGAATTTGTAGGCGCTGCCCAAAGCGAGCTGATGACAACACCCGTAAGCGAGATGAAACTAGATTTAAATGCCAAGCATGTGGAGTACCTTTGTGCGAACCCTGTTTTGAGCCTTACCATGCTAGATAAATTTCCAAATTGTATTTAAAATAATTTAGTTTATGCAAATGCTTTGTTGTGTTGTTAGCTATTGTACTTACACTTGCTGAAATGTCATGATATATTGTAGTTGTTGTGCATTGTTATGTTGTATTTGTTGCCCACGGCCTTCTTCAGGGCCACATCTAATCAAAGAGTTCAGTTCTCATATTGTTCTGCCATCTGGCAGAAGGATTTCTCCATCATTTGCCGTTTCTGCTCATAATAAATGTTGCTTCCTGTCTTTTGCTGCTTCACCAACTGTGAATACAGGCTCACCACTCAATTCTTCTTGTGCACAACCAGTTAATCTTTGCTGCAGCACACATGCATCCATGCGATCAGTTTGCAAAATTGTTACATGAATCTATAGTTTCAGGAAATGCATATCAATCTGACAGAAAAAAATAATAACTGAATATAATTATAGATCTGAAGTTACAGTGTTTGCAAGCTGCCAGGAGAAAAATATTTCAGTCTGTAGGAAAATATCTCAGCTTTTAGATGCATATTCATTTGCAGTTTTATATAAATTTGCACGAGAGTTATAGCAGAGTTTGAGGGGCCATGTCCGGTAACTGCAGCACTGCTTATCGCCATGGCGTCAGGAGCATTTCGTAGGTCTGCACCCGCGATGCACAGGAGCATTTAACTACACTTTTGATGCGCTTGGACAACCCATTTTTTTGCAAACTCTTGTAAACATATGACACCATGCAGATGCTTATCATGAACCGGTTTTAGCAGAGATATTGCTTCTAAAAATGTATTTGTTATCGAAATTTCAAGGTAGAGTGGTGACAACTTCGTCAAATCTGGTTTGTGACTAAAGTGTTCCCAGCCGATGTACAGGGAATATATGGCTGTTTGTTAAAACATTTCTAAGCTTTCAAATGCATATTCATTTACAGCTCCATGCGAATTTGCATGCGAGTTATAGCCAAGTTTAGACGGCCATGTCGCGCCTCCATTATTCGCAGGTTGTTAGAGCCTTACGCTGAAAATCTCGAAAGGCGTTCCTGCGTTACAACGGAGCTTGTAACTCCGCGTTCAATGCTCTTCGACGATCAGTTTTTTTTGCAAATTGTTGTGAACATATGACTCTATGCAAGTATCATTAGTAAAACATTGTCAATTACTTATATCAATTAAAAAAACACAATTGAAAATGGCATACAAAAATAAAAATTTCGTAGCTTCAGCAAATCGACAGTTTTGTTGGTGAGTATTTGCGAGTTATCTACATAGAAGAAACATCAGCTTGTAGAAAAACTTTTCAGCTTTCTTATGCATACTAATTTATGTAACTGCCACAGTTTTGTTGTAAGTTACTGCAGTTTCTAAGCGTTCATGTCGACAGCTCAAATCGCGCAAGTTATTGCACGGTACTCTAGTGGATTTTCTAACGTAACCGCGCGGTCGCTAAAGGGTTAAGCTAATGTTTGACAGTTTTAATGTTAGACAAAGTGTTATAGCTGGATTCACTTTGCCTTAGCAGAAAATTATAAAGAAGTTCTTTATGTATTATTTCTTCATATTCAAAGAAACATTACCGATATATACTGGCTGACACTGTTTTCTGCTACAATAGATTAGGACAAAGGTCAGAAACTACAGCATACAGCGTAGGATGGGTCAACAGCCTACTATGACTTGCACTCTTCTAAAGGATCTCTTCTTGTTCCCTGGATACAACCCACCTGACCCTGACTAATCAACTGCTAATATTTTTTGCTCTTAACAGCCTTAATGTCTATAGACAGCTGTGGTGTTTACTGACCAATCGAAAGACAAAGTTTCAAGTAGTGGCAAGAAGTTCATTCTTTTTATCTTTTTTGACATTGCCGCTTTAACGGATGACTTGTCAAACATGGAAACTCGATCTAACATATCATAATTTTACTTTCTGGTTTATATGTATCTAAAGACATTCTCAGTAGATTGCTTATATTATGTTAATCTGGTTTATCTTGATAATGTTGAGGAACCAGATCACATAGCATCTGAGTTTAATCTGGGTAGTTTATGCGTTTTGAATCTGATTCTTCATGAAATATAGTATGGGTACCTTCAGCGGGTGAATTTCAATTTTTATTGTGTTTCAGTGGTGTTTGGGGTCAGTTCTATGCCATACAGTTGATTCACGTTGTGCTATTTTTATCATCTTTTAGAGGCTTTTACGTACCAATTTGATAGTTGCTGCTGTTTAGTATGCATATCACTTACTATTATACACAAAGTCCTTTACACACTCTTCTCTAAATTTTATGAGAGACTTAACTATTATTTCACATCGACTGGGATTTATCTACAGTATAGTAAAATAATTTAAAGAGATGGGTCCTAGAAACTGATTCCAAAAGGAAAGTTTTCATTTTCTTTTTAAACCATGTGAGCACAAAAATCCTTGTTGGTTTGAGCATGTTTTCTATGCCAGAAATGTCATTGGAACAGAAAGAAAACATCCATTGCATCACCAGTGGTGGCAGAAGTGATGTGCGTTTTTCAATGTCATGAACTAGCAACATTTCTCAGGAGTTATCTCATTCCTACTAAAGAAGGAAAGTTAACTGATTTATGATAGTACGCTGGTGCATGCACGCTTCACATATTTTAAGGGTATCAACATATTTTAGTACCTATCTCAATTTTACTGACAAGACAATATAATTACATTGTGAGTGTACACTCGTGTTAATTTCATTGCTGCATATATTTCAGCGGAAAAGTAAACTCTCAAATGAATCAATGGGCTCCCATGCATAAAACATACAACAGCTAGGGTTGAAAACCAAACCAGTTTTGGGACTCAATAGTCCCTGACTGATAAGATAAATTTTTACAGGTGAAAAGTTTAATGAGGGTACTATGATTGTAATACTATTGATTTGTAACAACAACTTCCCAATTCCGACCACTTTGACTCGTTACAAGCGCTGGATTAGAATGCATACAATGTATACAAGGATTGGCACGGTATGCTTTCTAATCTAACAGAACACCCTGAAAATGCTTTAGTAAAATCAAAGAGACTACCATTCTAAACAGCATGAATTTAATGCATTCACAAAACTACAAAAACATAACGATATATTCACCAAGGTTATTGTTACTTCCATGCGCTTTGTAGGGACAAAGAACAGGTCACAGAGCATCTGTTCCACATTTTAGGATCCTGTAGGAGTAGTCCTCCCGTTGTAGTGAGATCAGAAAAATGGCTTTAGCTAAAATATTTTAAGTTCTTTCAACTTCAGGTATTACCAATGCAAAAAATTAACTAATAAAGTTGGCCAAATGCCAAGTTGGCACTGCGAGAATGACGCAAACTTAAAAATATTGTAACCTTGACTGATATCATAAAAGACCTGTGGCAAAAAGTGTCTTCTATAAATACAGCTTACATTTACACAAAGACATCCCACGAGTAGGTGAATATGCTTAAAAGTAACAAGTAGTAGAATACAGTACCTTTCGAGATCATTTTGAAATTGCGGTTGCCACCTTCGAGTGTCTTACATAGGCATTCAAGAGAACTTATGTTCATGATATCAACAGGGTCAATGGCATTTCCTAAAGTCTTGGACGTCATCCTTCCATATTCATCTCTGATCATTGCTTTTAGAATTCTTGTGACACATACAGCCGCTGTGTTAGAGCAGACTCTAGCAACAGAAGGGTACAAGTATATGATAGTATAGTAGAGTACAGAGTATTAGATTAACTGATGCTCCGGAAGTGTATATTCACACAATGAGTGCTGATAGCTCAAAAGGCTGTATATCATGACTGAAGTTCATCCAAGTTTAAATTCAGGCCTTACTAATGAAAGTCAGATTTTTTATCCAGTATAACATGCACCAATTCATAATGATGGTAAGATGGTCAAAGTGTAAACTGTAAGACGACTGATGACATACTGTATCTTTTCAAATGAAAAAACATCAGAAAGTGTTTGGGATACTAAAAAAATACATGTATGTCCAGCTATTCAAGATACATGTAAAATTGTGTGTAGTTTTGAAAACGTTATGCGTCTAAACCGAGTATAGCTGGTCATGCATAGTGGTACTTTTATGGCTATGCGAATGCAGGAATACGAATCTTTGCTGTTTGTTAAACATTAAACAAGTTATAGAAAATAAGTGCAAAAAAACTGGTTTGAAAAGCTACACAAATCATTGATTAAAGATAGCTACCACAACTATAATTGAACCAATCTAATCAAAAACAACTACCAACAATTAGTTTGCAGAAATCTTCATTCAGTGTAGTATATAAACCCTGCACCTCTAATTAATTTACTCGCTGCAAAGCAATGAGTGTGTTACCATTTCTGTGGGTGAAAAAAACTGAACCCAATTGTGTACATAACTTGATGCATAAAAACACTGACCTCATTGAATGATATATGTTGTTCATGAATGTTGAATCTATCATCATTAATCTGGTCAACCAGAAGATTATGGTTTCAAGTCCAGTCTCTCCCAGGGTACTAGAATAATAAAGTTGTGAATAGAGTGCATTGTCAGACCAGCCAAACATAGCAAAAAAAAGACCTGAGCTAAACCAAGTCTACCTGGTGAAGAAATTAAGTCTGGGCAATCAACTCATCTAGTCCTGAAATATAACAACTAATAACTGATCAAAGATAATATGAAAACACTAATATTCATGAGGAAAATAGCTGACCGTGGTTATCTGTAGATAAAAGATATTACTTTGAAGATGAAGTTATTTTCATTTTAAAAATATTTGTAACCAGATTGCATGAGAGTTCAGTGCATGCATTGCTAGATTTAGTACAGCTTTTGGGCGAAATTGGTTTTTTATGTGCAATGGAAAACGAATTGTGAGTGCCGATCCATTGCAAGCCTAAGATGAATTGTCTAAATAATGTTATCAATTAATGTGCTATAGTTTTTTGCAAATTTATAAATTATCTAATAATGAGCTATCAAGCTCTAAAAAACATATTGAAGAACAATTGACATAAACAAACTATATTTATAATTTGATCGAAAGCAAAAATTGACATTTTTAAGAGGAGATTAATATTGTTTAAATAAAAAATATTTGCATCGTTGGCTCGGCCATTTGTATTCAGATAGTTTCCTCTGTTTGGAATCCTTTCACATTTTTTTGGGCTGTTCCATACCTCTCACACGTCTTTTGACCTCAAATCCACTTCTGCAAAGCTGAGCTAATCGATATTAGCATCTGAACTATTTTTTCGTGGTGCAAAACTTTAAGCAATGCAGTTTCACCACGTGTTTTTCTAACTCTTTTTTCAAACAGTTACTTTTCGAGGAACGAAAGAGAAATTGCCTGTGATCAAAATGACCTCAAGGTTTTGGCGTCACAAAACTTTGCAGAATATTTTACATCGTAAATGAAAAAAATCTTTTTCCAAATGCGTCGAAGTATCAAGAGTGTTGAAAATTGCACCACTATGAGCTTGATACTGTGACAAAGTATTTTTAAACTCACTATAAGATGATTGTTTACATAATATTTCAAAAAAGTGTACAGAAGGCTGCCAATATCTATCCAGGTGGCTCAATGTTATTAGATAAAGCTCAAAGCCTTCAGCATAGGCGCAAAAAACTAAATTCGGTGACAAATCACTTTTTATACTCTACATAGTTAATTGACTTCAGTTGGGGTTCTCCTTTGAAGTCCATGAATTACTCTAATATTCTGGAGTTCCATTAGAGTTACCTAAGTATTCAGTAGTTACTTGATTTGGTCAGCCACTCAAATCAGCGACTAAAGTGGCTGTCAGGTGTGATTCTCAACTTTTCCCTTCTTACTGCCTGTGGGTAGATGACCCGAGTGGCACAGGTTGTAGTTCTATTTGTTGCAATTATATGAAATGCTACCCAGGCTATTACAAAAATTAAAACCTGATTGACAGCCCAGTTATTTCTTGGAGCGAAGTTTGAGAGTTTTATGATAAATGCATGTGCGCACAACTTACAAAAAGTATTCATCAACAACGTCGCAAACCCTTGTATCAAAATATCATCAATAATTTAACCATTTTTTTGTAGATTCGTTAAAGTATAATAACATTACAAAACACGTATAAACCTATTTAAACATGTTACCAAGTCTTTGAAAAGTCACCACAATATTTTAAAACTAACCCATCTGATCGGATTATACATAAATAAACAGATCCATTCGGCTAAAAATCGCCACAAAGCGTTGAAAAGCTTGGTTTAACAATAATTAAGAACGGCATATGATACGCCAATGAAGCCGTGCGATGGATGGTAGAACTATTTAGCAGTGCGCATTTCAGGGGAAAAGCGTGCTCATTTCACCAGTCTATGGCATTGTTTACTTGTGATCAAATTTATCCGAATGTTTCTGCAATAAAAGTAGACTGTTTGAGGCGTAGACCGATTTACAGGTACGAAATTGTGGTACACAGTTTATTGGCCTATGTTTTTTGTCCAATTACCGAAGGTTTCATTAACTTATTCAAAACATTAGCCAAAATTCTTTACAGCTTATATACAAGCTAGGGCCAAACTACAATGCCCCTTTATGACGAGAACATTTTTTTTTATTTTGCTCCAGTTTACAAAAACTTCCAGACACGTAAACGCTCGTACTTGCTTTCTGTTAAAGATCGCTATCAAAACAATTTTACATACATTTTACATACATACAACACAACCTACTTTCAAACTATGTATAGTACACAGTAGCTTGCCATTTTACTTCTAATTTTGCATTTTATGTATACTTAATATAGGACACCACGAAATGACCGCTGGAATATCATTTGTTGCTCCCTCTCGAGTTCGTAACATTAATGACTTACTTGTTAAGGCCGAAGTTTAAAGTATATAGGAATTTTTAGAATTTTTTGTCAATTTTTCTATATTGCAGATTTATGAAGCACTGTAAGCAGTAGAATGTGCTCTTTCAACTGATATGCATTTGATTGACACAAACTAAGGCAAAACTCTACAATAAGCTTGTTATTGACACCCTGTCATAATACAAACCGCAAGAAAACCGCAAAAATTCGACCCTTACGACCTCTTTATTTGCATAATAAATGGCACCTTATCGGCCGATATCAAATGTAATCCATATACCAAATGAGAGCTCAACACGCGGTCTCTCCAATGGTACTGTTTACATTCACGTTCAATCAACCAATAAAGAGATAGAGCCTTTTTGTTCCCGCCAAAAGGAATTACGTTGAAGCAAATCAAACCAGCTGGTTTGATTTGCATCGGAGCTGCTTTTTTTTATCAAATGAAATCGACGTATAATAAAGATTGGCCAATGAAATGCCGGTGACGTAGGTAGCGATTGTAAACATCTCGATGCCAGCGGTTAGTTCATTCCTTTTGTCTCTGACCGAGGTCCTAGCTACAAGCGATTTACAAAGCTCTCACACACGTTCTACTTTTATACTTGAATTTACATTGAAGATATGGTGAAGTCATATTCAGCCATTGCGTTTGGGAAGAAGAAACGAAAGCGAGTCTTTCCGTCTAAAAAGACTGATGAAGAGGTTAGCATTATCGCTTTGCTATTTTTTATTAGTAATTTTTTCGATTCAATTTTTAGTTACTACGACTAGTTTTAATTCGGTACTAGAAATCTTTTTAGCTACTATCCCATTTCATTAGGCTAACCAAACGATTCACATAGTATCCATTAATAGATATTGGTTATGGATCGATGATACCGAGTTGATGTTATGCTATTCGATACCAAACATACACGTTGAAGGTTTTCTATTAGGCCTTTCTATCAGTGGTAAAGTTAGCTGTGGTGCTTCAGTATGCTGTATACATCGCAGAATATGAACCCAAGATGAATATGACATCTCGGCAAAAAATAATTATCTGTAACTAATAATTTCTAAACATGTTTATTTGTAGAGAGTTGATGAGACCACAACACCGCCGAGCACATCTCTTCTCTCATCAGCACCATCCACATCTCGTGCTTCAGTTTGTGCTGATCCAGATTCTGTTGCTGCTTCAGATTCTGTCGCTGCTTCAGATTCTTCTGCTGCCGCTCCAGTTTCTGCTGCCGCTCCAGTTTCTGCGTCCAAGCGCAAGCTGGAGACTTTCAGGAAGTATCCTGCTAGCTCTCCTATTTCTGCTGGTGCTGACACCGCTTCTGGTGATACCGCCGCAAGCAGTGTTAGGGCAAGCAGCTTTAGGGTAGTGAGTATGGAATTTTTATATAGCTTAGTTTCTCATATAGTGTGTTCCGTCTGTTGTAGTACTAATGTAGGGTTAGTTGAGACTGATAGGGTATATGGTATGACTAGTTTGTTTGAAGTAGTTTGTAATGATTGTAAGACTGTAGTTATGTCGCAGCACACATCCCCGAGTGTGGTAAATGGTAGGGCTTATGACATAAATGATAGGTTTGTTTATTCTTGTAAGAGTAACGGGGTAGGTTATGAGTACAACGTAAAAGAGAGGAGACTAGAATGCGCGACCTTAAACGGAACGCTGAACTTACCTAAATTATCTATATTTGTTAAAATTGTTATTTGCTCCTTTTTAAAGTCGTGCTCGCTCAAATTCATTTTATGTCCTCTCGAACAACTTTCAGTTAAACTATACTGTGCCAATTCTTGCTGACAACTACTTTTTCAACAACCAGCACTGCCATTTTTTTTCCATTGTCACTTATTCCATTATCAGGTTTTGGGCTGTATGACAGAGAAATTTCTAGTACAAGTACTAATAAAATATGTAATTATTAGTTAGAAATACTAGGATTAGTAGTACATCATAGCAAAAGTATGTTTGGTGGAACCAGCTTGCACAGCTTAGGCTACCATATCACACAGGCCACATACTGCTGAGGCTTTGGTACAGGCTCTATGATGTGTATGTAAATGGTCTACAGAACAGTTGACATACAAATATTAATATATATATAAATATATATATAAATATATATATATAGGTTGACGTATATATACATATATGTATGTATATATATATATATATATATATATATATATATATATATATATATATATATATATATATATATATATATATATATATACATATATATATATATATATATATATATACATAGATGTATCTACGTGTATATAATATTTATATCTATATATTATATTAGCAGTATTATATATTAAATTATCAGTATTAGCTGTACTACTCGGCGTTGCACGGGTAACAAACATGTATATACATAGATGTATATATACATGTATATAATATTTATATGTATATATTTTATTAGCTGTACTATATATTATATTATTAGTAGTAGCTGTACTACTCGGCGTTGCGCAGGTAACCAAAAAGTTTTCGGACAGAATATTGATTTTTATTTAGCATAATAATTTCATATATTTCTGATATAAATATTGATATATTGTTATAAATAGCTTTATGATTACGTAAATTCTGCTTATAATATTTCAATCTTTTTTTAATATGTTAATGGATACAACAAATGAAGACGTCTTGACATTTTAAAACTTTTTTAATATTCTGCATCTGCTACTTTTTGAATTTGTAGAGTCAAATTGTTTGTCAAACTCCACAACTTTTGCAAAAGGCTGTCAAACAGTTTGAGATGATTTCGATCAGTTTGAGATTAATCAAAAGCTTTAAAGCATGATGAGAAATATTATCATTTAATCCTAAACTCTGGCAAACATTTGGTTTTTCAGAAAAAACTCAGTTATTGTTCCAGATTATATTGACCACTTTTCAGACCGATTGAGAGGCTCATGAAGTTTTTTGTTGTGTCTTTGTAATTTTTGATTACAGCAGGCGGTCTCACAGCATAAATAATCCTTTCCAGCTCAGTTTACGGTATGGGGAATTTCTGTTTTAAGAACAATAAAGTGCATGTAGATTGCCTGATCCATTCCAAGATCTTTTCTAACTCACTCCTTTGTCCATGCAAAAAAAATTGACTGAACTCTTTTAAATTGAGCGTTGTAACATAGCTACAGCATTATTTTTTGCATCGAAAACTTTCTTCCCTTTGATGATTGATATCATGATTGCGCTGATTTTACAACAAGTCGATGAGGACGGCACATTTTCGCTTTTCATTTACACTGATTTCCTTGTTTCTTCTAAACAACGAAGTCTATTCTGCAAAGTAAAATTAATGACAAATATTTTGTACAAGTACAACAAGACTAATCAACATATTTTTTGTTATAAAAAACAGTTTTCCCTGGCTGTCGTCTATCTGTATCGAGAAGGCCAAGGTTAGGATATAAGATAACTTTCGACAATACTCCAACTCAAGACATTCATATTGGAAGACCGATGCTGTAATACCTGCATTAATCGATTGCCTTTGTATTTATTAACAGCAGCTATCCTATTCACTTTTTTTGCTGACGCTTTTAACGATCCATTATGATGAACTAGAATTTGGCTAAAGTTATATATGACTCTATAGGCATAAAGGTTTTTCTTCCAAAAGTGTGACAAGATAAACTAACATTACAATCAGAATAGAAAACTTGCTCCATTTAAAGTGTTGCTTCTGCCTATTAGATAGTCAGCATGGACGGCGCTAAACTGAGTAATAGGTTATCGGTCACATGCTCTAAAACTTGCAAATGATCATGCTTGCTAGTAACTCCACTCCTAATGTTGAATCTCAAGTAGTTAACTATCAGAAGTAACTAATTGTCTGCAACCTAGCATAAGCCAATTCTGACCTATATTTGAAACAAGTTTTGCAACTTGATCACCACTATAAACTTTGAGTTTGGATTTATACAGTTCACTACTTTGAGAGGTAAGCATTCAAACCTGAAGCAGGAACAAAAACACTGTGCTTTATTCCATTAAGTTTTCATTATATCCTTCACATAAAAAACTGCTACACACTTCAAACAACGGTTGTAATAGTATTTACACAAGAATCTCGTTTTAACAAGTAAAATACAACCTTTACAATGATCACACTAAGAGCTCAGATTTTATAGGTTTGGTATTTAATGTATATATATATCTTTATTTTAACTAAATAATCTGTTTAAAAGCAGATACAATCTCCATCTAAACTTCTAAAGACAGCTCAAGCTTTTGAACATTTTTTAAGAAAATATGACATTTTTTTTTACAATCACTTCAAATTAACACCTATAAAAAGTATAATTAATTTATTTCTTATGATTAATAAATGAATATAAATAACATTAACCAATATTAAAAATATGATTTTGATAATTTCTACAACCCAACTCTAGACACACATTGGGCATTCACTAGACACACAATAAACACACACTCGATACACAATAGACTAACAGTTATTACACACCAGACACACACTAAACACAGAGTAGACACACACTAGACACACACAATATACAGTTGACCCACACATCAGCCACACTAGACATTCACTAGACACACACTAGACACACACTAGCCAACACACCAGACCCACAACAGACACACACTAAAAGCACACTGAACGCACACCAGGCACACAATAGAGTCACCGTAATCGTGACACCGGAGAAACACTAGACCCACACTAGACACACACTAAACACACCCAATACACACTAGACCCACACCAGACCCACGCTAGACAGACACTAGACACACGCAATGCACCCCAGACACAAACCAGACACACACTAGACAAACTAGTTACACTATAAACTGCCAGAGTTGAAAGATAAAATATAAGTTTGAATAATAAACTTGAAATATATTATTATTTAAACAGAAGATCAAATTTGGGATTAAAAAAAATCATTTCAATTAACAATGTTTCATCTACTCACCTTTAGTCAAATATTATAGGGGGTCCTATCACACAAATTTGTCGTCAGAATAGTCACTTTTAAAACCACTGTCGTCACTTTTAAATTCACTGTCATCACTTTTAAAATCCCTGTCGTCACTTTAAAAATTACTGTCACCTTTTTCAAGTGGTAACCAAAACAACCTCTTTTTTCAACTTCGTTATTTTAATACAAATATCCATTCTGGTGGCACTGGATTGTGTTAAAACCCTGAAACTTGCTCAGTTTGAACTTCTGCTAACCAAAAGCTTGGCTCAACCAGGGACCTTCACAAACTTATTAGTAATGTTTGGGAGCGATGCTGATTACTCCGCGAAGCGTGACAGCCGTCTCAGGCTTTTAGGGCTACATTTCTTGTACTGAAAATAGATCGAGATTGTCTTTAATAATCACTGTCAGTCACAGACTTGGAAACGGATTTACTGTCAATGTTGTGACATTTCATTGCAGTTTACTTTAATTATTTGGCAGTCTATAAATGCTGGACCAGATGCCTCAAACCAAAACTGTGAAGTTTCGGTTTTATGTGTTGATTTATGGACAAATAATAAGTTAGTAAAGGTACGGCTACACGTAACAAAATTTTTGTTGGTTCTAACCAGAATCGCGAAATGATTGAAACACACAGAATTATTCTGCGCTGCTAGAATCGTGCTAGCGAGCGCGATTCCAGCAGCTTTTGCATTTAGTGTAGTCCAAGAGACGTATAATGACACACAATAAAAGTATAAGTGCAATTCAACATAGTACACACGATGCAACTTCTTAGATTGCGTTATTGTATGTATTTATTGTTTGGACACTAGAGCTACAAATTGTTTATTTTTTAATTGTATTTCCTTTTTTGCAGCAAAAGTTTTGTGGTAGAAAATGTGGCCATCTTTAGCGCAATCAAATCGGTTGCGTCGTATTTACTATGGTGAAGTTTCGTAATATATTTCTTGTGTGTCGCATTACGTTTTCAGACTACAAAAATTTTAAAATTATTTTGCTAGAGTCATGCTCGCTCACAAAGAATAGCGCAACTTAAACAGTTACATCGTGTGTTCTACGTTGAATTGCTTTCATACTTTTATTGTGTGTCACGATACATGTCTTGGGCTATACTAGTTGCTAAAGCTGCTAGAGTCGTGCTAGCTAGTAATTTGTTTACAGTAATCTGTTAAAAGCGTTTCTTCAACAAACTCTGTGGGCATGCACAGCTCAAATAATTCTGTGAATTTCGACCGATTAATTCTGCGTTTTTTGTGATTTCGGCCAGAACTCAGAACCAACGAAAAATTTGTTACGTGCCGTCGTACCTCAAGTAATCCTACCTACACAATTATCGTCACCTCGTCACCTACTTTGATAAATGGTCGTCTCGTCTGTCACTTTTTAAATATCCCTGTTGTTGGGTCGTCAGAATCGTCACAAAACATGGGAGGACCCCCGATATAAACTCCTTTTCTTTTGCATTATGGGTACATAGTTGATTATTGTAAATTGATTAACCAAAGGTGTCTTTTGGCAAACTTTATATAGATGCCTTTTTTTCCGGTGCAGGAAAAAATCTTTATATACACGTACTAAAATAAAGCCACATTGTTTTTTAAGTTGTTTCTGGCCTTTAACCAATATTTGTGACAGCACAATAGTAAATTATTGTCAGTTCTAACTTTCTATAACTATTTATTTTTAAAACTTTGCAGGTAAATGATACTTTACACCAACATATCACTATTTTATTACATATACAAATATATATATTTAAACCTAAGTGTTCATCTTTTTGCCTTTTGGTTTACTCAATGTCTAGATATGACCATTACGATTTAGCTATAAAACTCTGCTTCGTAGTGAATTCTGAAACCCGATTTGCACGAAACACCCATTCAATAAACTACTCTGTGTTGCTACGATGCTCTACTGTTTCGTAGAATCTATACTTAATGCATCTACTAAGTAATATGGGCGTAATTTTGCATACATGCATCTGAATGCACCTAGTTTGATTGTTGAGATGTAAAATATTCCTCCAATTTTAACAATGCAATAGTCGAGTTTTTTTGAGCAAGATTTTTTCTGTGCGCTGCATTTGGTTTTAAACAAGGTTTTTTCACCGTTGGATTATGTGCTGAGCAGCTTCCATGCTAGATTGAATACAAACAAAGCCTTACCAATTTTATTGATTTACATTTTTCATTATTTTTTATTGGTTTTAATTAATGCTAAGTTTTTTACCACCATTTTTATCAATTTTTTTTAAATGCAGCTTTTCTAAGCATATCATAATTCTTATGCATTTTCTTGCATGTTATATCGTTATACTACATTAACCGGGATAATTTCCTTTCATCTACGTGTTGAGTTCATTATGACCGTTCATCCCAAAATCACATTACAGTATTTATTTTTGATTTTATATTACCATTTTTTCTGCAAGTTTCATGTGTGTTTGATTCATATTTTTAATTATGGCATGTCATTATAACAATTGCACCGGCATTGCCGCATTTAAAGTTTTATTGGATAATTTCTACAACGATAGGCATTTTTTATACTGACACTCCTATACACTTACTGTAAATAATTAAACAACATATTCATGATTTTTATTTGTTTTTCTTAGCTTGTGTTAATTGTATCAGTATCTAATCTTTTTATTACAATCATGGTACTAGCACAGACTTTCTCTGCCCATTACTTAATACTTATTTCACATGAAAACAACTTTAGTAGCGTTTTATTTATGTTTTTGAGTCTTTGAACCACCCAATTCACTTTTCTTATAAAATCAAGTTTTAAAAATTATTTATTATTATTTTAATGTAGTAAAATTTATGTGTGATTATCAAAATCTTTAGACATTACCAGCTGTATCAAGTTTGGGGGTTGATGTGCCTATCGATGGTCCCGCCACCTTAAAATGTGCAATGATTTATTTGTCTACTTCCTAGTGGTGTGGAAATTACAAAAGCAGGTGTCAGTCAGCTCAAGAACATTGGCCAAATTTAAAAATGATCAAATATACAAATAAAGTAGTTGAATGCTCATAAAACAATTTTGCAGGGAAAATTCACTTTTGATCATTCTATACCATTTCCACCAATGTAACTTTCAAATGAAGGTATCAGATTAGTTGCATGTAATGTGTATAGTTTCAGTACTGCATTCATTCCTGTGTAATTCATACTTAACAGCTGTATTGACTGCCACAGCTTTATACTGATTGCAATAATTTTGCGGGCAATGTGAGTTTAAGCATTTTTCATCTGGCCAACCGTTCTTGCTGAAATATTTAGAATGATTCTACAAAAATACTAAATATGTAATGAGTTTTTGAACAATTTATTTTATAGTAAGGTTACTATAACTGTGTAATGTATTTGATAAATATCTGTCTGCAGATCAAATAGTTCTAGAGTTAATCTCAATACAAAGTGGATTTTTCATTGGCAGTTTTTATTCTCTTTTACTGGAAACAATGAAAGACAGCAAACAAAAACCATTAAATAAATTCTAATGCTTTCATTTGAATTTCAGAATGATAAATGTGGTAAGTTAAATAAAAAGAAATTGTCTGTGCCAAAATATTTTTATTATCTGTGCCGTATGCGTTATTCAGTTAGTAATTTATATAACTGACAATTTATGGACATGAAATGTCTAAAATCTTACTACTTGTCTTAATTACATTTCCAGTAAACAATTTTTAGACCCAGCCTAAAATTGAGGGGGAGGTAAAATATTTTTTTTATTAGAAGTCAGAAGGTTATTAGAAGGTTGTTTTACGTTGAAGCGTAAAATTGCACACCATGGCACATAACACGATATTTTAAAAAATTATGTGTGGTACAAGCATAATCTTTTTAAATATTGTCATTAATCTTTCTTGATACAAAGTCGAAAAAAATTACCTAATACATGCATGTTACTAGATGAATTGAACTTGTCACTTTTAAGTCAATAATATAGTGCAAGTTATTAATATAAAGAAAACATCATTGTAATACCAACTATTATACAAATTTTGTGTTTAATTATAATTATTTTTCCAGAATAGATTTGTTGACCAATCTGAAAAAGTTGGGTGTCAGTGGTGATAAACTGGATAATAATGCTCTTGCTTTCACCGATAAACTAGTTTCTCTAGTGAAGCTCAAACTGAGTTACATATTGTGGCCTAACTAAACTCCGATTCTGGTCTAAATAGAATCTCACTGTACAAAAAATGACATGGTTTTAGCTGAGGCCAACTTGTTTATATATGTATTTATTGCTTGGTTACATCGATGCTGTGGGTATAGTTACAAATTATTTTCCTAACAATTCGGGTTCATTAAAAATACAACACAAAATGTTTTAAAAAGCTTTTTACTTTTGAGTGGTGACAGGAAAAACTTAACCTAAATGACGAATCGCGAGCTCTAGAGCAGAATAAGTGTATCATGATAAACTCACCTAATCTTGAACACTGTAGAACACCTTTTTTCAGAATGACTCTTTATTTTGTCTATTTTATTTTGTAACATTTTTGAGTGAATTGATGGACTAATGTTGATTTTCAGTTTTATTTGTGTTTCTTCATACTCGCTTTTAAATTGTTTATTCATATTTTCAAATTATTAAATTGAAAATACTATTATTATCTAAACTATTCATAGCTTTAGAATCAGTGCAATTGAGTTTCATAAAATCAAAAATATTTGGAGTAAGTAGTAATGAACTGACCCTTGATTTTTTTTAGTATTCACTATTTGAACCCGGTCCACAGGTATTCTGACATTGCGTAAAGTGTGTCAGAATGGCATTACATGGATCTGTCTACTAAAGCTATTTCTAAGTAACAGTTTAAATCAATTCAATTAATTCTTGCACAATATGTTACACAAGAAATTTGACTTCCGTTTGTAACGGTTTTAATTATCTTTATCGGCTTCTTTCTTTATAAAAGCAAATTTCATTGGAACGACATCGCAAAAAAAACTGATTTATCTGGTTCTTTGGTAGGTCATGGATGATTGCAATGTGAGGGAAGAATTTCGTAATATCAACTAATATTTTTTAGTTAATTTTGACTCATGAATTTATGATAACCACTGAATATATGATTATATTCAGTGCACAATGAATATGATATGATACCACTAAAAATATTTTTTACGAGTTTTTAAAATCGTTCAAATTTTTATAGTTCTAGACCAAAGAATAGTAAGTGAAAATACTGTTGTTTTTTTTCTATGACGGCATTTGCTGTCTGGGTTGCAATACTTTTTATTGATGTTTTACCATATATCGTTATCTTATGAGCTTGTTTAGATATTTTTAACAAAGCTTAAGAACTTTGAATCGTTGGACAATTGGCCCAGAGTTACGGATGTACATTGACAATAACGGCCCAGATTTAAAGGGTTAACTTGCTCGGCTTTGTAGCACTTATTTAAAATGGATCAGCATCATTAATTGCTATGGCTGCTAAAATAATAGTAGCAAAACTTTGGGAACCTAGAATAATTTTTACAGATTAGACTCACTCTTCTCATTAAAAAACTTGGATGTAAATGATGATCAGCTCGCGCCGGGTTCTCTTACGAGCATTGAAAAGCTGGTCTCACTAGATAAGCTCAACCAGAGACATTGGGACCTAAAGAAACTTCCTTTCAAGTTTGTACAAAAAACTCAACCTTGATATTGTTGCAAAATCTGAAGCCCAACAAGTGTATGACAATGAATTCTCTTTAATCTTAAATTCTTGATAACATTTACTTTTTCCAGGAAAGACTGTGCATCTCTTCTCAAATAGTTTTATAACGGTTTATACTCAGATGAATGGACCCATTTAGTGTACAGTTCCATTTGTGTTGCCTCATATAATGTATTACTTACAAAATCATTTTTTTTCTAGAAGCGATACAAAAAAAACTTGACAGTTACAATTTTAAAAATTGCAAAAATAATTTTTCTACATCCACTAATTGCCGGATGTGGCTTTTTGGTGTGTTCAGGTAAGCTTACTCAATCTGCGATCATTAAGGAAAGCTACTCTTACTAAACTTCTCCTTGCTCAGTTTTATAGTTATCAAGTATCATTAGGAAGTTTCTAATCTTTCATCACCGTATAAATTTCACAATGCAGGCAACTTGTTTGTCTAAGATTTATTTTCTTAAATACTTCACTACACTTGGTCGTCAATAGATTTTTCACTTCATGAAAAACCAAAATGACCTTACTAGAAACCTTAGCATAATAACTTATGAGGTTTGATTTTTGCATTCTCTCTCACATAAGCTTGGATTTAACCCGCAAGTTTTGCTTATCTGTCACAGCTAATGAATAAAAATTGTGCTTTCATTTACATGTCAATCATAAAATATTTATTACTATTCTAGTTTCCGCAAATAACTTTTCAAATAGAAACTTATAATGTGTTTAAAGTTGAAGCAGATTTTGACAGTTAATTAGGTTAACAGTCAAAAGGTTTTATTAAATATTCAAGCATGTTGAAAAAAACATAGTTTGTCAAAAGCTTTAAAGTATACAGTGAAAAGTGTACGACCAAACGAGCGAAGCGAATGTTTGAGAGTTTTATGATAAATGCAGGTGCACACAACTCACGAAAATTATTCATCAACAACGCCGCTAACCCTTGTACCGAAATCTCATCAACAAATTTAACTATTTTTGTGTAGATTTGTTCAAGTATAATAATGTTACAAAACACATAAAAATATATTTAAATATGTCGGCAAGTCTTCGAAAATGGTTGATATATTCCTAAACTTTACCCATCTGATCGGAATATTCACAAATGGACAGATTAATTTGGCCGAAAATCGTTTTTAAAACTTGCCAAGCCTTGCTTTTATCAAAATTAGAACTGGCAAACGAAACGCCGAGCGACAGAGAATAGAACCATTAAGTCGTGCGCATTTCACGAAAGAATAACACGCACATTTCCCCAGTCTATAGCATTGGCGAATTGCCGAAGGTTTCTGTAATTAGCGTAGAAGTACTGATATCATTTCTTTTTTGCTGATTTCAAAGTAACTGACATTTTGGAAACTTTTGAGTACTTTGGTATTCTAACTGATGTCCAAAGCAATGAAAGTAAATAAAATGACGATGACATTTCTTTTAACGATTCTTATGAGATTATTACAATATTTAATTATAAGTTTGGATGACTATTGAAGTGTTATAGTCACACTAACAACATCGATGATGGGCAATATGTTACTGTTATTATTTTTTTAAATAGTTTTTTTAAATAGATTTTCTAAACATCTACTGAAGTTGTGTATATAAATATCACAACTTCTTTATATTGTTAGCTATGACGTTTTGAATTGTAAACAAAATCGTGCATTGGTTTTCTATTATTACTGTATTACTATATTAGCAGTATTGGTTATTCTTATAATATCAGTGCATTTTACTTCTAATATTGCATTTCTCCTATTGCAAGGAGAGAGATATAAACCAATAATATTTTCCTTTCATTATTGCTGTTTGTCATGACCAAACCCTTTTCTAAATATATTTCCTAAAAATCTATATACATGTAAATATCACAACTTCTTGATATTGCTAGCTATGAAGTTTTGAAGTGTAAACAAAAATTGTGCATTGGTTTTCTATTATTACTATATTAATAATATTGGTTATACTAATAATATTCGTGCATTTTACTTCTAGTATTGGCCAATATCGAATTTCTCCTATTGCAGGGCGAGAGATATAAACATATAATATTTTCCTTTCATTGTTGCTGATTGTTGTATATAATAACTTCCACACCCAGTACATTACAGCTACCTTTGCAGTTATTCTATTGCATTGCAGTGCCATTTGACTGCTAATATTACATTTCTCAACCATCAGATGCGATGGTTGAACAATATAATATCTATGCTTAAAGATTTGATTGCACCAAATTTGAGTTAATTTTAAAAGAAAGCTACTTTTTGTCTATCAGTTGATAAGGTTTTTGTTGTGTTATGCAATCTCATTTTCAAGATATTTGAAGATTAAAATTGAAAAAAATTGAACCCATGAAAACGCTCACGCCAAAAAAAAACATGCCCAGACTTGCTCAAAATGATGTAACGCGTGATACAACTGGTCTCTATCTCTCCTATTAATATCGGCTCAATTGAAATATATTTTATTTAGTATTTGCTCATGTTGGTTATAGTAAAATTTTTAATTCAGCTACTAACACATTATTATGAATGTTTCCAACATCTCAAATAAGGGGAGTGGAAACTTGTCATATTAACTTCCTCTAAAAGCTGTGTAAACATTTGAGTACTGACTACCAATTCTACCGGTCTACGGGAATTAGGTCGTCGAGTCAGTTTATTTCATCATAGCTTTTGTATCAGCTAGGTTCTCAGTAGCTACACACACACCGGAAACTAGCTACTAAATAAAACAAGCATGCCGCCATCTTTGGAAATAATATGTACGAATATATGGCGAAACCAGCTGCATCCAAAAAAGTCATGTATAGTCTACGTTATCTAGTCATAATTAGTATCAATTTGTAGATAAATTTACTGGTCCCATTCGAATAGCTAATTCAAGTACAAAACAAATGATTTTATGACTAGACCAAATTAGTGAACACAAAAAACGCCAAGTTCATTGAAATGAATTACCGCACCAATTTTGGCAAAGGGTTAATTAAACCATTTTTGCACCTGGTTGGAGGTTTGTGGACTCAGCTGTTTTCAATTAGTAGGGTGAAGCACACAATTTTTTGAACTTAATATTTGATCGTTGGAATTGAGTCAAGCTGTTCAAAAAAACCTGTCAATAAAGCTCTTATTACACCTCATGAATCCATCTATAAGAGAAGATTTCAGCACAGATGATAACAGGGCTATAACTTATTCAATATGTTCTGCAAATCATGTTTTGCAGTGCCTTCAACAATATTATACTATTATTTAATTTTATAATCCAAAAAAATTTCATCGGAGCACAAAGTTTTTATTAAAAACATTCATCTAAGTTGTGGTCATTTGCATAGTTTCAGTTCATATAATAGGACAAATTAATATACTGCAGCAAACACTAACATAACACCTTATGGTTCGTGTAGCACACATTTGTGTCTATCTTTCCCATTTATGGCAGTTGCCAGACCGACACGACTGCTCAGCTAAAGAACCTATAAGCATCCTGCAGCATTAAAACAAATGTAATAAATGTCATTCAAATATATATATATATATATATATACATATATATATATATATATATATATATATATATATATATATATATATATATATATATATATATATATATATATATATATATATATATATATATATATATATATATATATATATATATATATATATATATATATATATATATATACATGTATATATATATACATGTATATATATATATACATATATATATAATGTGTAAGAACGATATATATATCTATATACAATGTATATATATACATATATATACATTGTATATAGATATATATATATCGTTCTTACGCGTGTCTACTGAAAGCTTTCAATTTGAGAGTTAGATAGACTGTGAGTGTAATTTTCAAAACGAATAAATGTTTAACAAAAGCATAAATAACAAAGCCAACAATTCAAAGCTTTGTTTATGAGAGTTGAAGATGAGCATTGATCAATCCATTTTTCTCACTTTCTACACACTAAACATAAACTATAATCATGAATCTAGTTTACTAGCTAAAAATGCCAAAGCAAATGCTATAGCTAAGGGAAACGATAAAAAGTGGTGAAACGATTAAAAAGTTATGCAGCGATAATTCGTGATAGCAAAAAGTTGTAATTTTACTTATTATTAGATGTATTTAGGGGTACTAAAAATATTACCGTTAGCTCAGAATATATGTATAGGATACTCAAAGTTGAAGATAAATTTAACTCCATTTTCCTATCTTCCTCTGCAGCAGAACGCTGCTGATGCCTCTCAGCTCTAACCATAACCCGTCTGCATGTCTGATTATTATAGTTAAATAAATATGTCGATGCATGTAGCTACAAGAATCTACCAGTAGTCGATGCATGTAACTAACTAGTAATAGAGTAATCTCCCTAACAACAAGAATCTTGGACATCACACGCAACTCGTTTTATGAGCGCTAACATTTAATATGACCTAAATAAAAAATTTGTTCTGATGATTGGCTAAAGAAGAGATCTTATATTTATCGCTTGTGGTCTCTTTCCACATGTATCACTTGTTACGTCCCAAATGAAGCACCCACTGGAATCTGAGATTTCTGAAAGATGACCTAATTCAAATGCATATATTTCTGGACAGGGTTAGTCTACAAAGACAAAGATTACATCAAAATGTAGCTGATGTTTTAGCATTTTATTGGACTTAATTTCGTTAAATCGACCTTTTTGACGCAACCACATCTTTGATGTCATATGCATTTAAAATGTTTTGTTGCAAGACTCGTTGACAAGTTTTACACTGTCTAAGAGCTTGCTCTGTTTTAATCATATTTTTAGACAGTTCTAGTTATTTTTAGACGGTGCTCGGTTAGAAATTAAGTCAGCAAAACAAATTTTTGCTATAAACATGACGCATCAAGTGTCAATATAAACTTTTAGTAAAAGCTTATAAAAGTTTAAAATTTTTGAATATTTAGATTCTAGGTAAATAATGTGCATTTAGTAAAACGTGCAACCAGTTCACCGCAAATCCAGTTAAGCGAGATCCAGTTCAACAGGCATCTGGTCAAGCTTAATCATTCTTGACTAATTAACTTTTGCTACTTTAATCATTTTGTGCCATTTTGCAATAAATATTATTAAATTACAATCTAAAGGTTCTAGAGCTTCGCCTTCATTTAATTGTTTCGATGTAATAATGTATACCATACATGTTTACTGACACAACATTCGTCGATTGCTGAAGTAGGGCGCCGTTAAACTTTTGACAGCAAAGTTGATTAAAAACTTTTAAAAATTAATCATTGAGCATTGCTACCTTTGAAATGTTACGCTTAATTTCAGGCTGCAAGTTTTTATATCTGTGGCTAATAATGTGACAAATTTCGTTTTCCTTTACATGTCAATCATTTTGTGTTGGATTAAATTTTTTTTGCATAGCTAACCACCGGAAAAAAACAATTTGTCAGAATGAATAACTGTCTATTTCTGTTTTTGCTGCAAGACTTTGTAAACTTGTAGCTTGCAGTTTGGGTAACCAAAATTATCAATTTCTGAACAACGATTAAATAGTTTTTCTTTATTGTAATGTAGATAATTAATAATTAGTAGCGATAACCCAAGCTTGACCTTATCCCGACCAAAAATATGCCTATCAGTTTGGAACTGGGCATATAAAAATGATGAAAATAAGAGAAAAGTACATCAGTGGAATAAACTAAAGAAAAGAAATACTTAGGAAAAAAATTCAAAAATTTAAACATTCAAATATCTACTGTCAGAATTAAAATTAGAAACTTATAGCTAAACTAAAACTGCTCCAAAAATCGCTTTGTTACAAGAGATAATTGTTAACAGAAATATTTTGATGAAAAATCAAAGATGTAAGAGAAACTAATGCAAGTAAAATAATATATACTGGCATGGTCTCTAGTCTAAATTTGTTTCTGCTAAATAAATACTAAATAGTTGCAGTTCGATGCTAAATACAGTCGGTAGGTAAAGTGCTAAGTATATTTTATGAAATTCAAAGTTTAGTCAATATATTTTTTTATTCTAATTCATCAACATTAACTTGCTATGATATTTTATTTATTGAACATATAAAATAAATAGCTTGTGATGTAATTACCGGCAATGTTTTCAAATGAGGTGGAGCTAACACATATAAAATATGCAACTAATTTAAAGCGGTAAGACTATGGAAGAATCCTCAAGCAGAACAGTGGTGTATACGAGCATGCTTTGAACTGTTAATAATATATTTATTCAAGTATATTGTTGTGAAATACAACAAAGTATAGTTGATTCCAGGTGCATCAGCAAATGTTTACTTCTGATTTTACAGTATGTATAAAAGAAATTATAGGAATACATACATTGACATCTTTTGCAAGTTAAAAATGTTGTATACATATCTTGTAGCAAAATTGCCAATACTTAGTCAAATAGCTGGCAATAGGCCAATAGCCAACTCTATACTTCGATAGCAGTGAAAGGGTTAATGATTTTAGAGTAACTGAGGTACTATTGGTTTTGTTGTAACAACTTTTTGTTTCTTCATCACTTCCATCTGGTTTGGTATTAGCGATTACATTAATAAAAAATTTGGTTAAGAAGAACGTACTCGTTGAAGATATATTTTAATTTCTTTTTCTAACCAGATAAGTGATGATCAAAAGTCATGATCAAAAATATTTTAATGTTTCTTTAATAAAGTTAAAAAAAAAATTACTAATATAACAGCTGTGTCAGACAGTTTGTCTGGTTTTCCAAAGCCAGGATTAGAACATGGTATAAAGATTTATTTTAACCCGACTATTAAATGTTGTTAATTTTTAAAGATGAAGCACCTGATACAGAGACTATAGCAATGTATAAATATTTTCAAGTGCTATGATCCAGCTTCTAGAAAGTTGCCTGTCTGAACTAAACACGCCAATTTCTTTCCATCCACTTTTAATTATCATCACCATAACGAAGAAACACTTAAGGCTAAACACATAGCTGAAATTTTAAGTTATCATATCTTGCAAAGTAACACAGTAAAAGCCTCATTAATATGAACTGTTTGCTGTAACGCTACCAAAAATTTGTAATTGTTTTATGTTGAAATTTTTATTTCGTTAAAGTATAAATAAACTGGAATACTCATTAAGTTTCACTGATGTCTGTTGTATTATTTACTGTAATAATAATAAATAGTAATAAAAACAATGTGAATTTTTCAATCCGTTATTCAAGATGTGATATTATAAATAATAACGTTGAAAAACAAAGGAGACGGTACAGACAGTTGTCTGTAATTAACTTGTAAAGTGAGTATGCCCATACATAAAAAATACCTCTGAGATAGTTTTCTCCGGTTTCATGAGAGAATGTATGATTTATCAAGTTAACTTAGTTCACGGACAGCTTGAGGAACAACTTCTATGTAGTGAAGTTTGAATGAAATTAATACAAGAATGTGGAAATAAATTTTATGATGCAGACTAAAACACACACGCAACAGCACAATATACACCTTACAGGAATAGATGATAGAGTAATATTACACAGAAATAAAAGCTTCTTTTCTGTAGATAAACTGTAATATACAAAATAACTTTTTGTAATGATTAATAAATCAACCACATTTTTATTGCTCAAAATTTTTATAAGTGAAACTGTTGCCTGGGTAAACGTTCAAATATTTAAATTTATGTAATAAAAAAGTTGGAAAAAGCCTTTTCGCATTGGGAGACCATATTCCAGATATTTCGTTCCACAGTCCAATGCCTTACCAATTGCACCACACAAATCCACTTGTATTGTCATGCACGGTTTCTAAGAACTCTAAATTCTTAAGTTTGATTTCTACAATAGTTTACTTCTAAATTTGCCTATTTCTAACATTTTGGCACAGTGTCTGAGAAGTGCATTGCACGAAACAAATTTGTAGCGTGTTTGCTGAGAATTTACTTATTCCTAATATATTTTGGTTTATATATATGTATACTAAATATACATAAGTATATACTTAAATTTGTATTAAAAACATAAAATTAAATACATGCATATACTGTATTTGTATACCTTATATATATAATGAAAGAAATAGTTTTCTACACCTCAACACTTTGGTATGCGAAATACAAGACTGAGTAAACGAGGTTGGAGTTTTAGTTGCTATGTTGACCTACAGTTTGCTTTAGATACAGCCCTATAGAAAATTCCCCAACCTAGTCTATTAATATTCTTTTTAATAAACATTCATTGCATTTTGAACTCTATTGGTCTCTTATAATAGGTGTACATGTTTATGGCATAACATGTCCAGAAATAATCTGTTAAAATTTTTTTGAGGATTTAAAAAAAAATTAATTATATTACTACGACCAAAAATATTTTGTCAATTTCAGTAAAACTCCCTTGTCGAACCACCAAACAGATTTCTGCTGAAAAACGAGGCTTTACTGCATAAATGTTTACGTTTTTGTCACCAATGTACCAATAATTGTTTTGGCTAAGTAATTCACCTATTTTGTGTATTATTCTCTTAAGCCACCTAAAGACAATATTTTTGACAAAATAAACATATAAGTATCAGTATAAGCATAAAAACAGTATAACTGTCTTTTTTTCTTTAACTGAATGTTATTGCTCCAAAGCTGCATAGTATTTTTTTATTGCTATTAATATCAGAATTATATTTTTCACTTATACTCTTTCAAATGACATATTATTTACTTTTATGATTATTAATATAGAAAGCAAAATAAATCTATTTCACAGCAAATAAACTAGCATAACTTTAAAGCTACAGAAAGTAATTCTACATGCTAAATAAGGCTACCTAACAAAATTGAGACTCGGACAAAAATGAGGAAAAATGGAAGGCTGTAGCTATGGCTAGATGATGTAACTTTGGTAGAGGAACAAGTGGAGTAACAGTACACGTACATTCTATCTTATTTTAACATAAACCCAAAGCCCAGTTAAGAATATATTATGAAAAGAGATTTTCTGTACTGAGTGTGGAAGTCATGTGACTCTGACATGTGACTGAAAACTGACAGAAACCTGAACAAAAAATAATATGTTGTTCACCTAGGATAAATAACTAAGAGATATTACAAGCAAAAAATCAACTGTCATTATTCAAAAAATGTATATTTTGAGAGAACCAAACAACTTTGCCAGTAAACATCAATGCTTTTTGAACTTTTAACAAAACAAATAGATGTAATTATTGAAACGTATGCACCAATAAAAGCTTTAATAATAAATTACTTACAAAGTTGGCTCTAAAGTCGGTGAAATGATCGGCTTAAATTCTTAAGAACTCTTACTACATACATGACAGTATTCAAGTTGAAGCTTTCCAGAATCTTTTAAAATTGATAAATACTTCTTTTTTTATTAATACATTTTAATTTGACGGCCAGGCACAACTTCTATTTAACGCATTCAGTACGTAACTTTTAGCTTCTCAGAGTAGGAGTTGTTAAATAAATAATCCTTATTTTTTTGAATTTTTGGTATTTTAGTTTATGTTAATGAAAGTTAATACTTTCACTGCCACCTATGTACCAATTTAGCTATTGGCCTACTGCCAGCCATTTTTTCGAAAACTGCCAATTCGTTTTTTGATATGTATACCATTTTTTTGAACTTAAACCTCTATCTAGAGCAATTTTGCTATATTTTTTGGCCAACATATTAACAAATAGTGCTAAGCGGAAATTCCAATTTATCTATACGTTGCGCATTGCTAAAGGTATGTGAAACTATGATCGCTACAAAGTTAAAACGATCCTCTACAATGCTCCTTACTCTTGCAAAACTATTACTTACACTACAAACAGTGTTTGGGATGCTACTTTAATTATCTGTGTAATCACAAAAAATTTGAATTGGCAATAATGTAATAAACATAAGTAATGCTCTGTTTTCTAACTTAGGAGGTACTTACAAAAGCCATAATAATACTAAATAGTTTGATTATCAGTAAGAAAAAAGGTTAGTTTTAGGTTGAAAAATTCTTGACAAATAGTTGAAATTGTTTTGCGATTTTATACTAATTTTAAAGAGAAACCTCTAAACAACGGTGTCAATATCATAAAACTCCTGAAGATCTTCCGTTATGTTGTCAACGAAAAATGAAATTAAGTTACACTGCGCTACATAATTGCTGAGAAAGTCGCATCAAACATTAAATACGTATAAATGTGTTTATGGCAGTGAAAGGATTAAAGGACTGTAATAATTTTTTTGTAATGATCGACATAAGCTAAACAAAAATTTTGTTCAACCTACTGAACACTAATGGCGGGTTTTCCGGCATTGCTTATGCCTAGGGTGTATCAGAAACCCTATCAGCCAAGTAACAAAATTCGTATGACTCTGCTTAAATTCCCCCTTTTTAAGTAACGGTGTGAAGCATTCAAATTAGATTTTGCACTGGGTATTAGACCTGAAACTTTACTTCCACTCTTAACTATTTTCAAATATCTATTTACTTGACTATAATAACAATTTTTAGTGGAATGAAATCCCAAAAGAATTAGTGTGGTACGTTTTTTGGGAGGTCGTAGCTGAGTATGATGCAAATGAAAACTTATGTAATGCTAAATTTAATTTTCATCTCATTTTGAGTCATGAAACAATGATGAGTGTGTGCTCAATAAATATGATGCTACTTTAAATGTTTTTAAGAAGTTTTTAAATCATACAAATTTTTATGATTCTAGCCCAAATAACTGCCAAACTTTTTTTTTCTGTTTAGTGACTCTATTGGTTTCCGGTCTTTTCCCCTAGTGCTTTACCAGAAATCATCATACATTATTCACCTACTCAATTAGCCTATATTATCCTAAAGGTTTACTTGCAAAAGAATGCACATTACATTTGTTTTATATCAAAAGGTACACCATACCTTACTCTGCTGTGTTGTAGGTGCAAAATATGTGAAATCTTCTAAAAGCTTAAAAACGAACAGTTCTCGCAACCATCACACAAAAAAAATGCCGTAGCTTGGAATCTCTGTATTTTGATGACGTACTCAAACATTGTGGTTATGGTTTTGACACATGATTTTATTATGTGAAATTAAAAGCCAACAAAAGACTCTATGTAAAACGCCTCATAGCACTAGTTTATGACAAACGTTTTGTGTTCTACCGAAAAGCTTGTATCAAATATACATGTAGATGCTCGCTACTTTACAGTTTCATTTCAACCTGGTCTCATAATTTAGTCATAACTTGATCATGTTATTCATAATGCCTGCCAAATGGGGCAAACAACTTCTTCAGCATTTTTTGACTATCACAGGTTACCACCAAGCTTCTCAAGTTTATCGATGATGATATGCACTTCTTCGAGCTAAGGTTAAAAAATTAAACCAATGTTTAAGGTAAGTTTTGAGATATCACTGCTCAGAATGACAGCACTAAAATGATGATGAAATAGACGCGTAAGGACAATATAGATAGTTTTATTGAATATGTCAAGGACATTTGTGAAGAAAAATTAAAAAATGAGGTAGCATGAAAGCGTAAACAAAAGCCATCCCGTTCGACTAACTCGAATTTTAGCTGTTTTTAAAGAGATTCCAATTTACGCCGTTTTTTCTGATGGCTGTGAATAGCTTTTCATTTTTAAGCTTTTAAAAGCTTGTAATCACACTGACACATGGTTTCATCTATAAGACAACAGAGTAAGACCTGGTAAACCCTTTGGTCCTAAATGCTTTAATGTTGAATCGGTTGCAAGTCAACCTTTAACATATTTCTAAATCATACAGACTAGGAACTAGAAAATGTTTCAGTAAATATTGTTTTATTTAAGGTGTTCCATCTTGCTTTTCTTTTTTGATGGAGTGCTAGAACTAACTGACAGAAAATAAGTAATGTAAGCAGTACCTCTGATAAAGCGCAGTATAGAAAAGCTGACATGATGGAAGTCATTATAAGTATGTCTTAGCAAGCTCCTGAGTACTGAAAAAGGCTTTTCAAACTGTTTTCTTCTAAAATAAAGTTATTTAACAATTGGCTTTTCCTCAAAACTTTTAATGGGTGTTTTATTCATACTTACAGTAGCCCTGATATGCATTCCCTTGCTGGTTCAATTAGATTTTTTTACATCAGAACTATTAGTCATTTAACAAATTTTTTTTCTGTCCAAGTTTGAATTTGATCTTAATGGCTAGTATTAGTTTTTTTTCAAATTCATTTGCACTTTTTTAGTCAAAATAAAAGTGCAAGGAAAGAACCCATATTTTTAGGTGTGTTTTAGGTGCTTTCTGGAGACCACCTAGAAAGCACAATTTTCAAAATGACTGTTGAAATTTGAATTGTATTGGGGCTAATTTTTTATGAATTCCAATAGAATGGAGGTTGGTAAAATGTTTTTTTCTCACTGCAACTGTTATAGGCCAATCAACTAGCGACTTCTACAACCTGATTGTCGCTATAAAATGCTGACAAGTGACTCGCATATAGTGAATTTTGAATACTAAATTGCAAATTTGAAAGATTTTGTAAACTAAATAAAAACCTGTAAAAATGATCAAAGCTAACAAAATGTTTTAAAAAACTTAACCAAATTTCAAGCAATGGAATTTATATAAGAAGAACCAGAAAACCTAATCACATTAGGTCCCTAAATTTGATATTTTCACATTATAATCTTGAAAAAATCTTTGTCATTTGTTACTAAAACAGTTTCAATTCAAACTATTTATATGGAAACTTAAAGTGAATGATTATGGTTTTTTTTAGTAATTCTTATTGCAATTTTAGAACTTGTTTTCTGTTATTATCATTTGAAAGAATTCACAATTTGGGACAATATTGGCATTGACACCACCAACTCTGAAGCATTACACAATTTATCCTAAATATAAGGAAAATAGACATTTGCACAGATTACATTGTTATCATAAATATTGTAGGAAAGATGGTAACTTTAGAAGAGACCAATCACAAAAAGAGGAGCTCTTTAGCTTGTTATAAGACAAATTAAAGGTTACGGTAGTAGGTGAAAATTGCACTGATGTAGTTCAAACTCTCAAAATCTTATACTTCTGAACACTAGCAAACTTTAACTTTATGAAAAAATATGCATAGTTTAGATTCTCACCTTCCCACCAACTTCTCGAAAGGTCAGAAGGTGAGAAGATAAAAAGGTGAGGAGTTGCCCTTCAGCCAGGAAAGAATGGCAGTCTGGACCATTCGACTCTATCTTCAAACAGCCTGATTAGTTAATCAACAGCCATAATAGTGGATAAACACAGTTATTTGTAAAGGTAAAGCTATTATAGGACATACTTTTTCATAAACTTTGTCTACATACAAAATATCATTGATTTGAAGGCTATGGCGCTCTATTTTATGACTCTTTTCTTAGAGCAAATCTTTATTAGAGGCCGCCTTCAATTAAATGGTTGTGTCGTAATTTGCAAACACTTTGACAGAATATCGAGAAAACAAATTTAACCATTTCATCGGCAAATCGAATATTGCCTTTTATTTGCACTCATGGGTTCATTTACATGTATATTCTACAATTGATATAAATGAATTAAAAGGTTTCTAATCATTGCTAATGGCTAACCAACTCAATTCTTCAACTCACTTTGACTGCTAATAGAATAATGAAAAGTACTGTTTTATAAAGGCCACTGACAAAAACGTTTACTTGGGCTTAATTGGTTTATTATTTATAAATAAAAACTTGTCAATCTTTTAAAGTCTGATATTTCTGTGAGAGAGTAAGTGTATGGGTCTTGAGATTTAAACATTTTTGTTTATTTAAGATGTTTTTTTTTCAAATCGAAGATTATCAAAAATAAATTAGATCTATTTGTTTTAAAAGACAACAAATTGTACATTACACTATTTTTATGTTTTTTACGGCTGTTGTTACGGCTGTTGTTTGCGAGTTATGACAAGGAAGTATGACCATTAAAGGTAAAATCAATAGGAATGTTAAAAATAATATTTTCTTTGGACAATAAAATTCTGCCACTAAAAGATGATTGTTGAAAAATTACAATGAAAGAGGATATTTTAATTTATTGGGTTTATTGTTTGCTCATTTTTGGATTGGTGCTTTCTTTTTACATAATCATTTGTATTCATTGCTGATTTGCATAGTGACACTCTAAATATGTATATTTTTATGGATGGTAACATTTTGCATGATTAGTACTGTGGTTGGTGGTAAAGGTTATCTCTTAAATGTTATCTGATGTGATTAACTGCAAAAAAACTACATAGTTATAAAATATTATGCAAAAATTCTAATATTTCAGTGGTAGAATCTAATGCCAATAATAAGACAATGAAAAATGGCCCTGAAAATTTCCAACCAAATGTTTTAAGTGTATTGAGTTAAGTTGCCCTTTGATAAAATACTGGGCTTACATTAGATAATAAGTGGGAGATTTAGTCTTAGTTTACCAAACCACAAGCATAGAAGAGGACATTTTTGTTTGTTGTTTCAGCATCAGTGAAATCGAAATAAATGGTGAACATGTGAATGGTGAAAATTCAACACTTGGCTTTTTAAACAATAACTATATTGACTTAGTCTTTACTTGGAGTTTGGAATGTAAACAATATACTGGTTACGCATTCGAGGTAATCAGTATAGCTCTATTATTAGACAAAAGCTTACTAATCTGAGCATGCCAAAGCTTTTTCAAGTACAATGAGAGGTAGTTTGAAATTTATGATGGGCTGTAGACTACAGATTGTCCAAAGTTGTTCACAGCCAGCAAATAATGACAATTATAATTCTCAATCAAAGAAGGGTTTTGAAGCTTGCATCAAAACCCTTCAGCGTGCTGCAACGGAAGTTCCTAACAAGTTTGCACTCATTAGGATTCTCTCTCTCACAAAAAGTGAAGTAACTCCTTGCTCTAATAACAAGTATGAATTGGTGCAAATGTGAAACGGTCAGATTCTACTCTGTACAAGTTAAGAGAAATATGTTAGCTTTTGCTTTAGTTGAAGACTTGAAGTATACAATAATAATGTCGACAATGGTAAATTGAAAATGAACAAGCAATCATGTTCAAAACCCATGGTTTTTAAACTTTAAAGGTTGACTTGCAACAAAATTCAACTTTCAGTTATTTGGTATCAAAAGATTTACCATGTCTTACTCTGTTGCGATGTAGGCGCCAAATATATGGCAATGTGATTACAAGCTCTTGAAAGCTCAAAAACGAACAGCCTTGTATATTGGAATGTGTTTATTTATCTGACGTAGTCATTACAGTTTGGTTATTTTCTTGTCACGCAATGTTCTCACGCGAATTTAAAGGACAATAAAAAGCTTAATATAAAACTTATCGTAGCTCTAGTTTATGACAAGCACTTCGGGTTTTACTGAAGACCCTGTATCAAATATAGATGCTCGCTACTTTACAGTTTTGTTTCGGTTTGATCTAATTGTCGAGTCGCAATCTGATCATGTGACCCAATACATCGCAAATAATTTTTGCAGCACTTTCGATTATCACAGGTGACCAACAGGCTCGTCTTGATTATCAGACAATGATATGTACTTCTTCGAGATAAGGTTAAAAAATTAAATTAATTTTTATGGTAAGTTATAAATTACTGCTGCTAAAAGTGACAGCATTACAATGACGTCAAAATGAACACGTAAGAATAATAGAGATGGTTTTATTGAATGCATGAAGTATTTTTTGCAAAAAACATTTCAACAAATAAGGTTGCATGAAAGTGTAAACAAAAACCATTTACCGCAACTACGTCACATTTGAACCATTTCAGAAAGAGAATCCAAACTACGGCGGTCTTTGTGGCTGCGATCGACTGTTCGTTTTTTCAGCTTTTAAGAGCTTGTAATAACATTTCCACATATTTTGAGCCTACAACACAACAGAGCAAGACATGGTGAATCTTTTGATATCAAAAAACTGTAATGTGGATTTTGTTGCAAGTCAACCTTTAACCATTTTAATGGTTTTATGCTTGCATTTAGACCTTTGTGTACACTTGTAAAAATAGAAAATTTGGTAACTGTAAACCAACAAACATTACCCTACTATCCCACTACTCCACAATTGCTTGACGATCATAAAATTATGAAAGCATAATGAGTTGTAACAATCTCTTTCATGTAAAAATGAGTCTAACGTGACCTACTAAATATAGTGTCAAGGCACTTTGCATAGTGGTTTAACTTGAGTTTACAAAGTCTCAGAAAAAAATGTAAAGGTTCCAATGTGAACCCTTTACTGCTCCACATTGAGCCAACCTCTAAATTGAGTAGACAGATATAGATATACTTACATAAACAAATACATGAAAACACAATTAATGTTTATAGATAAATTAAACTGCATATGGTATTTCCCTCGCCCAGTTCCCTCATTGATCATTTTGCCAATTGTATATGATAAGGAAAGCTTTAGCTCTGCATTCATATCTAGGCGTTTAAATAACAGTCTTCTGCCAGCCCAGCAGGTGGTCCGTTGCCTAAATTCCTACTCTGTGTTCAATCACTAACAATCTTTATTGTTTAGCAGCTAACAGGTCATACTTTTTGCTGATCTGGTCTTTTCCAAGCTTGGTCTTGTACGGTAGGCTCAAATCTCTCTTGGCTCTGCCGAGCCAAGCTGTGTAAATTCACAATTCACCTCAGCCGCCTGGTCATTCATAACTTAAAATATTTATTCCATCGTTAGTTTTAGTCTAGTGATTTTGCACAGATCAGCAGCTTCGTTAACCAACAGCTCACGTCATGCTGACTTTATTTGAGCTTAAGATGAGAAACTGTTGTGGAGAGTAATTCTTGACCTATTCTGTATTTCGAATTTATTTGCGAAATTCATTCAAAATTTATTTTCAATTGTTTGTGATGTTTGATGCAATCTGACTGCCAAAATAGATTAGGATCGAAATTGACAAAGATCGATGGTGGTTGAAATGCTCAGAATGAAAATGCATGTAAAATGGCGTCACTGATGCTATCATTGCTATGTTGATATTTGATGTTGCGTTCAAGTCTCTTTGGGACTATAAACGTCATAATCATGTTTTCGTTTGATCTGAGGCTTTGAACTACAATCAACTTTTTTTAATTTGAATTTTTCAGCATTTTGGCTGTAAAATCACCTCAAGCATCAGACATAATCAGAAATGATAAGAAAGTCTTAATACTCTCTCATAAAAGCTACCAAAACTTTCTGCAAGTTCATTATTAATAATGTGTCAATGATTACAAAGTTCTTTTGTAAACAAGTAGCAAGAATGGAATATTATTCACCATAAATGAATAATATTTTCATTATTCCTTTTCAGTGAGTAACAATAACTATTTTTTATTGTTCACTTGAACAATGAACAATAAATAATATGCAATAAAAATATAGCATAAAAACGAAATATAACTATAAAAATTTGCCATTTGTAAAGCTGATTTTCCATATCGATAAAGATGTTATAGTAAAAGCTGCACGTTATTTTTCATAATCAGTACAACAATCTCCAAAGTTTTTCTTTTGGAGAAATTATTGTTGACATCATATGACCAAAACAAATCCACTTTAGTGTAATGAAGACAAAGAAGCAGTAAGTTTCATAGACTTAAGAGAACACATGTTGTATAGCAGGACATCAGGACTCAAGGGTGCAGTGTATCCATTCATACGTCATTTAACCCGGGAAATTGAGAAAATGGTATATGGTGTTTGATAAGAGCAACATAATTCTAAGGACTCTGTAGCTCAGTGGTAAAATGTATGTGTAGAAACTTTTGGTTGCTAACTCTGTAAGTCCATGTCAAACACGAAGCAAGCTTTTATTTCAAGATTTTATTAGCTATAGCTAGACATACCGATTAGTAGACACATGTACTTGTGATTTATATATGATGATAAAAATTGTAAACTTAAATCACAATCTCAAATGTACCTTTTGTACTCTAATATGCTGTCATTTACAAATTAAGAGGATAAAATCAAATGCTTAAAAATGAGCTAAATTTTTTTGACAAAATAGTGCAGCCTTGATTTTATGACTGGTTTTAGCACTGAATAATTAGTATGTTAGAACAACAAGGTTTGACAAGACAAATGACATATAAGCAGGTTAAAGTTAACCTGCTTATGCAGATTATTCAACATGGATGCAATTGGATGTAGATTTTAGATTTGGGAGAAATATGTTAAAATTTGATTTAGTTTGTTTTTACGGCCTAAAATAAAATGCATAATTTGTGCAGAATTTTTGGATCAAACATGTTCTGTTCAATTTTTCAATTAACTCTAGCGATAAGAGTACAAAGACGTCTAATCGTCGCATAATCGCGTATACGAGTGATTGAGGAGGACCCGGTACCCGTTTTATATGAATTGACAGGTCCTGTGGTCACTCAAGAGTTTTCCCATTCTAGACTTTAAAATTGAAGATATTTAGACTCTCAATATTCTTTGGAAAGGGATTATATCAATGACGGAACTAGAGAACACACCACCATTTACACATTACTTTTAATATGTATTTTATAAATAAATATAACTAAATGTTTGGGAGATAGCCAGGACTTTGTCACTGTGACTCTTTACAAAATGGTTCCCTGCTCTTATGGTCAATGGCAGCTAAGTTATCTTTGATGATCTTCACTATAAGCTTTTTCATTGTTTAGAGCCAACATAAGATGTAGCGAGTGTCTCCTTAGTGTGTTTAGACATGCATTCCACATTGGTAAAGGTCATTATTTCTTTTACCATCTTATTTCTATGTTTCCTTTTGTTCTCATCTTCAGGCTCATCCACTGCATCCACGACACTAAATCAATTTCTATTATCATTCAATATTACAATTAGATGATGATGATGATACTCATTGATGTTATTTAGAATGTGTTGTATTTTAATGTATTGTATATGCGTACTTGTGTAACACAAGTGTTGTGAGGCACTGCATTACATCTTTACTGCAAGATTACAGCAAACTGTAATTTTCCGGCTGTTTTCAAATTTCTATTGTATGGTTGGCATTTGCTGAAAATCAGGTCCTTCTGCACTATGTCTTCAAATCCTCAATACTCTAGGTATAACCCAGCAATAGTGTAATAACAATAGTGCAATAAATAATAGTGCAATAGTATCTGTTTACACCATACATAGATTAGCTGATACTGCTAACTTTTTAAACTTCTGCACAGCAATACATTAAATTTTAAGAACCTATGTTTAGCAAGCTCATGACCTTGCACTTCAACTCTCATATGTACTTGTTATAGTGAGTAATAATTATTTTACTGATCTGTTGGTTTCATTTTGTTTTCAAATAAATATAGTGGCCAACATCATTGTCACAGTTATGATCAGCCAATTGCCATTCACAAGCATTTTTTTGATATTAATAGTTGTTGTTGTGAAATGACCCTACTTAGGATTTATATTTAGATTTTGAATATGAAAACTACACTGCACAGCTTTGCCTGCTGTCCCATCTTGTTTTTTAGGTCAAAAAATGTGACAACAATGAAATACTTTGTCATTTTATATTAGAAGTGACAAAATATTAATCAAAAACTAGGGAAAAGAGGACTTGTTGGGGAGGTTCAGGGTAAATTTTATCTAAATTTAAGCATATATCGCGACCCCTACCAATCACAAAATTGGTAAAAATGGGTAAGTTGAAATGTTTTGCTTTCTATGGACGCACTTTTGTCCGAAATTACTCCTACACTTTATAAATTCAAGGTTTGCTATGGTGAACCACGGTGGTCTACTGACTGAATAAGCTAATGACACGATAAAAGGAAATCGTTTTTTCCAAAACCTAACAAGGCCCCGCGACTACCCCGCGAGAACTGTGTTAGATCCAAAACCCAGGCTAGCACATTCCAAACAGAGCTCGATTATTAAACCCCATTATCACAGCCATCGCCTATCCTGTTGGTTTTATAATTATCATTGATCTGTGATTGGTGTTCACGAAAATATGCTGCGCTCGAATGCAATGTGGAAGTGAGAAAACCCTCAAATAATCATATTACGTTTTGCATGGCTGTGAAATTCTTACTGCTGCCTCACCACTGTTAATGCCACTTGATAAAAATTCTCAAAACAGCATAACTACAACACTATTGAATTTAACATTTAAGCATCAGTGCATACTTATTGATTTCAGTAACATTCACAACCTGGCCAATACCTACAAAAGCGTACTATTGATTTCAAAACAGTGTTGAAATATTTGAAACCAGCACTAATCTTACTAACTTTTTAAACATATATATAAGCAATTTTTTAAACTTTAATAATTGAGAAATTCAATGCTTTTGCTTCAAATATGTGTTTCTATTGTTGACTAGATAAGTTCACCTAGATACATGTATGTATGTAGTTGTGTATGGGTAAGTATGCACGTAAGTATAGGCAGGGGAGGGCGGGGTAAGTTGCATCCATTTTTACAAAAAGGCAGATTATATCACTAAATATTGATATTTGCTTTATTTAACTTTTTTGGTGGAAACAAAGAACTGTTTTCAATGTAACATCATCATTACAAGTGAACAGCCATAAAATTTAGTTCATGGCTGGTTATTTAAAAACCGTTGTTAGCCGGTTCATCTTTCCCAGACCCTATTTCAAGTTGAACCACCTACTGGGGCAAGTTGAACATATGATAGTAATGATATAGCAAATTAAGTTTCAAGTAGGAATAATATATTGTGCAGCAAATTATGACAATATAAGTTACATCTAGCGTATAATGTTGTTTTTCTTGTCAATTTAAAAGGCTAAACCACCAATTTCATGACTCTTAATTCCTTCTGAGATTGGTTTTAATATTTTTACTATTCTGCCAATTCCATTAGCGCAAGAATCATTGATGGCGGGCTTGATAACCTGATTGAAGTGCTCAACTCTTTTTAGGCAATCGATCTCATTCTCTTGACCAGATCTAAGCATTGTAGACCCATTTGGTTTTTTCCTTTATATTCATCAGTCATCGAAGTTCCTGCACAAATGTCATTTGCTTGAATTTCTTTTCCTTCTGTGATTGCATTGTCATACAAGTGTTCGGATAGCCAGGTTCTGGCTCATCCTTGCTGGTGTCAAAATTATTGACCACAGTGTGCTTAACAATTCACTGACTTTAGGACTTTAGGCTATGACTGCTTTAATTTTTCAATCTCAATAGTAGTCTCTTTGACCGGCGTGTCTTTAATTATAGCCGACTTTCTCATCTCTCTTTCTCTGCCCCAATTTTTTCGTTACTTTAAACCAGATATTTTATTATAATGTCTACAACAAATTATCATACTTAACTTTACCTGCCTGCTTATTGGCTACCCAGGATTTTGATACTTTTAACTGAATCTTTATTGAAAATTCATAAGCCAGCTCCAAAGTTTTTTCCTTGCACAACCCATAGAAAGAATTGGTCAGCTCATTCATGTGAGAGGCTAATTATTTTTCCATTTTATTGGTGAAGACCACTTGTGCTATCTTCGTGTGAAAGTAGCTGATCACAGTTGGGTCATTATTTTCTTTTTTTAATTTGTACTGTGTTAGGGCAACTTGATCTATGTCATGTGTTAAAGCCACTTTCCTAGTTGAAGTTTCCATAGAAACATCAAGTAGAGCAAAATCCATCACTTTTCATACCGATACTTATCAACCTTTGTTCAACTTGCCCTATAAAAAGAACAAGAATGATTCATTAAATGAAAGTAAACATTTGTGTTCAATGGAAATAACAATAATCAATAATTGTTTTCTATGCAATAGACATATACAAATAAAAAATTGCAGGAGCCAAGATGAATTTTTACCTTTCAGCTTCAAAAACTATTATGTCATCATATTTACTTTTAGGCAGTAAAATTGAATTATGTATAATTTTAGCTTGTATTGCCATGCTGTATTGATTGGCTATTCAAAGGAAATGACGTAATCGCAGTGTGCTAGAGATGTGACCTCTAAATTAGGTCAAAGCTATCCAGAAAAAGGCAAATCTTATGGTGGTTCAACTTGAATATATGTTCAACTTAATTCACCCTCCTCTACTACAAACATATATCCAATGTATGTGCACATACATTAGACATGCACATACATTGTACACATACACATACATGCACATACATGTATGTGCATACATATGCATACTTAAATATTTTTTGCGAACACATTTGCAATGTTTGTATGCATCTATGCTTGCATTTACATGGCTTCCATTGATAACAATTAATTCTCTCATTGTTCATTTTCAAAACCTTTTTATTTTTTCCGGCTACCATGCGTATACAGTACGTGTGCATAGAAACATGCATTTAATCATATATATGTTTACATGCGTATACGATACACATATTTTCACTTGCACACATGCAAGTATGCGTAAATTCCCGCAGGTGTGCAAGTATGAATATATGCATGTGTGTGTGTATTTGCATATGTTTAGGTGTATATGCAAATATTTATATAGGTAGGTACACATGTATGTACATATTTAATTACATTTGTATGTATGTACACACATAAATATGCAATTACATTCGTCACAATCACAAAAAAACATTACAATTTTTCACAAGTAGTGCACATATTAAAAGTTAGTAATAAAATAGTATGTTAACTTTAAAAACTATAGTTACCTACAATAACTTTAATATTTTTGGTGTATTTATTTGTTATGATCTGCATTAAATTTTAATATTGCTATGTGCAGTATGTACCGCACAGTGTCATTACCTTCAAGACAGGTGTAGATATAACATAAACTTCCAGTTCACTTAAAATAAGATTAGCTTACTAAGCAAACACTTAAAGCTAAGTTTTAATTTGTATTTTTTAAATACTTTATTGACTTTAAACTTTTCATTACTAAAATTTTATCACTTCCTAGTATCTGGCTTTGTTATCAATATAATTTAAGTCAATCTTATTACAACTTTTTTTAAACTATTTTGGCAAAAAGCCTGATTGATGCTGTTTCGTAATGAATTAAATTTTTGTTAGCAGGCTAAAAGAAGTTGTTTGACCGTCGATATGTTTGAAGGAATCACAACACAAGTTTTTCTACTGGTTTCTCAGGAAAAAACCACTGTTACTCATGTGAGAATTGTAGAGCTGAGATAAATCAATCTTCGTGTCTTTTTCAGGCAATGTGAAAGTATTTTTTAGCGTACAGAATTTCAAGGTCTTTCTTATTTTGATGTGCACAATAATTACACCGACTGTCAAAATTGAACATAATCAAAAAATTTGCTGAATTTATAATGTGAAATAAGATTCATATGTTGAGATAAAAAACATCATAATGTTCCATTGTGTAAGGGGATAAAATCGAATATCATAATTGTGTCCTGAATGTGCGCTGTAAAATTTGCTATGCAGGCAACAGCAAAATATCTACACTAAGCTTCTTAACCAAAAACTTGCTAAATCATAAAGTAAAAACACTCAAAGCTATTAAAAGGCTATAAGAAATATAATGAATTGTCAACAAGAACAATTTTGATAGCAAGGCTAAATGCATAGAAAAAGTCCATGTGACCTGTTTAATGTACTTTTAATTAGCAGCTATGATGTATCTAATATTCAATCAGTTATGAAATTATGTGTATGATTAATGCAATAATATAAAAAAGTCTGTTGCAGATGAAGCCATTGAATGACTGACAAAATTTTAAAGCTCACAACTTGTAGGACACATCAGTATGCCTACCTCTGAATGTCATCAAGTTTCAAGTACAGTTTAGAAGTAGCTTAGTTTGAATACAACAAATCTGTTGTTCTGCAATCAACCACTGGTAGGCAGTATCTGGATCTCGGTATGTTGTTAAAAAAATTTTTTTGGGCAACAATGATATTTATTGCTACTTGTGTGCAAGTTTACTATGGAGTAACATTTACAAACACATGGCATTTTTTAGCAAAATATGTATCTATATGTAAATTAGATGTTTTAACGACATTCAAGCAACCAGTTATTTTATTTTGAATAGAAAAGAATGAATAAATTTATAATATTCGTACAGCAACATGACCTATTCAAACATGAGTATATTTCATACACACATTTTTATAGTAAAAATTATAAAACAATTTTTTTTAACTTTTGCCATATTTCATTGTCCGAAAGCTGCTTTGATCTCTGTATTGAAGAGAAACAAGACAAGTAATGAGTTGAACATGAAAGTTGCTTAATATTTATCCTTGTTGATTTTCTAGATTTTATCATTGCAGGCTTTCCTAAGGATATAATAAAGCGCTACTTCATGATTAAAGAAGTTTTGCTAATTTAAAATCACTATGATTAGTAAAATCGAACACTTTTTAGGGCATTTGATCTTACATCAAACCTTTGGACTTTTACATAATTTCTCTCAAGACAAATTTTTATGTCGGTCAAAGGGGCACAGTTCAGCAGAAAAATTATATTTTTAGCTAAACCAAGTTGAGGCAGTGATGCAATAAATGTTTCCGCAGTATTGTCAAAAATTTCAATCTATCATAGTTGCATAAATTTTTGTGTTATGATTTTACTGTTCGGCAGTAAGTCCAAAGTATAAGTTTTCCACATGGACGATTTTGAGTTGTGAGTTTACGAAAAGCACATTTAGAGATAATCCTTTTATAGTACCAAACCCTGACTTATCAGAATATTTATAACTTAATTTATTGAGAGGGAGTCAAAAGTTACAATCCTTTTATATGATTTATAATAGCTCAAGAGAAGATTACAAAATCCTTTGTGTACCTAGCTCTACGCTTTTATGGCCTTTAGTTTCAATTTTAATTTTTATATGTAAATGTCCACTGGTGCTGCGATGGCCATAGTGACGGGCCTCTCAATTTGGCAAAAAGTTGTTGATTCTCTGTTTTTTTAAAGCTTTATTCTTGTGACATGCCACCTCTTTCAGTGAAATGAGTGGGCTCTAAACTCTTTGCTAAATTTTCAGCTTTTACAGTGAGTTGAAGCTTGTGGGTGTTATTGGCTGTTTAAGTTATGTTTTGATTGCTCCTTTTCTGATCGTCTGTTGTTCAGCAGCAAACACATTTTTGTGTTCTCGAATCATTACTTAATCAAGTAACCTTTTCCAATATTGTACCATATTCTAAATTACACATTTTGTTCTTAAAATAAAGTGACATTGGCAGAAACACATTATTGACAAAAATAGTGAATATTTAAATTAATGCTGTGATAAAAAAGGATTATTAATGGTGTTTTCTAGATTTCATGTTACTTTTTATGCAAATAAAGTATTCCTAAATGAGCTATTTCCATTATAATTCATTTATCACCAGCTGTTATCATCATCATTATCATTATCATCATTCAGTTATACAAATGGAGATATTTAAATATGCAACAACCAGTCGTGCTCAAAATGTTAACGACTGAATGATTGATTTCAGATTAGTGTCTTTGTATTAATTGGTTGATCCTGTGTGTGATTAATTGCTTATAACTTTTAATAGCTATTAAGTAATTAAAGTTATTATTATTAATTGTCGATAATAATATCACTAGATTTTTAATATGAAATAACATTTGATAATCTTACCCAGAAAACACTATTAGCCACAAGTTATTAAGTCTAAAAATTAATGACTTTAATTTTCAGTCAATTGACAATGCATTTAAATTGTATATTCTCTGTTTTGTATGCAAATAGTTGTCATAGTTTATACACAAATGCTCCACTGCTGCCAATCCTCATTGCCAAACATCCGTTATCAATTGATACACTTCAACATGAACAGTTATCTTCTATTCATCTTATATGTAATTAAAACCAAAAATTTTGCTTCCAACATAACATTACGAAGAGATGAAATTGGTTAAATGGGCAAATGAGGAAACATTTGTAAAATAATTTGAAAACAAACTTTGCTGGGATCTTCTCATAAACGAAGACACATTTTACACTTGACCTCTTAGAAGCAGCAAAGTAATTGCTACTGAAATTTATAATAAAACATGCAAATTAATAGACTAACTACTCTCAAAGCTTTAGGATTAGCTGTAGCAACAAATATATTTGATTAAGAACAAATACCATTGTGATTATCTAGCTAAATTATTACTGTAAATGTATACTGCCTGTTTGTTAGTTCATTGTACTAGATAATGCTTAATAAAACTAAAGGTTGTTTACTATTACGCTATTATGTATGGGACAACCAACAGTTTATCTCAGCTGTATTTGGTCAATAAACCATATTGGTTGTCTTAGTACTGTACATTTAGCCATGGCGAAGCAGGCAATCACATTCAAATACAAACGCTATCTTGGATCGACACAACGTTGAGTAATTGTGGTCTGTTGCAATCAGCAATGCTGGGAGTACAGCCTAGACTGCCACATGTGTTAAAAATAGTATGGAGTTGGTTTGTTACCGATCTTCATATGAAGAGGCATAGCAAGAATGTATGTCAGCTTTCCTAGTAATAAAGTCATATTTTCTTACTCTAAGTTTAGGAAACACACTTTATCTAGTTTTCTATAAAATATCATAAAATCCTTTTAGGATCAAGTCATTATTATAGATTAGTCTGTGTAAGATCGAGTCATTAAATAATTCATTGAATATTTGGGCTTCTTACTGATTGCAAGACTGGTCAGAGCATCTACCTTTGATTGTATATCCAACTTGAAGCACTGTTCATAAGTGGCTAAGTTTAAAAACAGAAGCTTCGTTGTTTTGCACTCAACCACTTGGAGGCAGTATCTAGAATTTAGTGTGTTATTAATCCTTTTATTGCAGCAACGATGGTGTTTATTGCTACTTGTCTCTTAATTTACTATAAAGTAACTCTTACGGGAACATCTCACTCGTTTTAGCAACATGTATGTTTATATATTTAGGTTAGGTATTTTAATGACATACAAGCTACCGATTATGTTTCATAACCATATTTTGGAGATTTGACATCCTTTTTGTATAAGCATAGCATATGCAATACCAATCATTAGCATAAATGGAAAACATGCCGGTGTAAAATTTGTTGCAAAATCAAGTAGGGGCAGGGAAGTAATTCGTGTTTCCAAAATTATATCAGTATTGTACTACTGATAAGTAGTAAGTTTGAGTGACAGTGGCTGGGACAGAAAGGTTTAAGTGGTAAGGCCAATAATACTTCAGGAATAGCGATCTTATAACAGTATCAAGCTTCAAACTCTCGAAGTATCTATGCTACTATTTATTAGTAAGGAGTCAAATATAACTACTTGGTATGTTTTTCAATAGCTCAAGCAAAGATGACAGTACCATTGGTATACTTAGTTACCTCTATTTGGTTACATTTTCTCATTTGTGGTAAATTTTTGTAGGCAGTTGTCTACTGACGCTGTATTGGTCATAGTGACAGGCTATTTAATGAGTCTAAGAGTTGTTTTGTACTGTCATCCTTCAAGGCTCTACGTCTTCGTTGCTTGCTACCTTTTCTAGTGATCAAATTTTCCCTAGGTTCCTTGCTGAATGTTCTGCTCTTTTAAATGTTGGAAGGTTGTTGGTGTCACTAGCGCCTTGAGTTTCTTTTTTGTTGCTGCTTTGATTGGCATCTGCTGTTCTGCTGCAAATGCATTTTTTAGTGTTTTAAATTGTTCCTGCTTTTATAGCTTTCCGTTTTTCAATGCCAACTAGCACTGACTAAATTTTGACACTTTACAGCAAAACCCATAGAAATTTTGTTTTAAAACTCTTGATGTCTTCTGATGAAACTGCTTGCAGTCCGATGTCAGGATTATAATTATTTTGTTAGCAATATATGGGAAATTTTGCAACATACTTCACTAAATGGTAGCAACTTAATCCTTTGAGCCTTGACAACCAGTACTCCGGTATTGCATAGGGTGTGTCAAAACCCTAACAACCGGACTATGGGCATTCACATGACTGTTTACAGATGCGGTTTTTATGTAATAATATAAACTAATCGAATTAATTCATTCATAGGGCTTCAGACCAGACACTTCGCTTCCATTTCAAACCATTTTCAAATATTTCATTGACTTCTTTCATCATAAAAACCTTTTTTATCGGAACAATATAGCGAAAATGATTAAAACGACTCGTCTGTAAGTTGGTAGGCCATGGATGTTTGTGATGCAAGTAAAGAATTATAAAATACCAACTATAATTTTCTAGAATATTTTGAGTCATGAAATGATGATGAACACATGCTCGCTAGATATGATGCTATTGTAAAGATTTTGCAAGTTTTTAAAGCTGTAAAAAATTTTTATAGTTCCAGCCTAAAGAACTGTTAAACGCACTTTTTTTCTGTTTAGTAATATTTGCTGTATGTTGTCAAAATTTTTTACTAGTGCTATGCCAAATATTATGTTATTATCAGCATATTTAGATATGTTTAATACCAGTTTGGAAACTTTTGCCTGCTGGTCCAACTGCCCAGTGATACTGACACACATTGAAAAGGACAGCCACAATTCAGAGAGCTAAATACTATTAGCGCATGCGTTATAAAAAGTATTTTACTATGCTCCATGGCTTAAGGCTTTACCAACTACATACATAACTTGTTAGAAATATTTTTGCACATGTTGTTGTCAAGCTATTGCTTAAGTGTGTTCATATCATGTTTCAACATGTAGGTTCAATGAAAAAAATATTTCAAACAATTTTATGATCTGTACAATACAATGTTACCAACAAAATAATGCTTTAAACGTAGTCAACATAAATGAATCAAATGTTATAAACATTGTCCTTGCTTGTGGTTGATTGATAATTCTATATGTTTGTTTGTTTCATCAATAGCAAAATAGAACAAAAGAATAAAGCAATAAACCCATCACATGGTTGGCAAAATTAGAGTGTATAATTAATTTCTAATAATAAAAAATAGATATACCAATACAAAGCAAGTGATGATGAGGCTTATACAATATATAGATTGAATGCTGTAACGGTTCAGTAAGTTGTAAATCTTGCTGGCTCCTGCAGTTTTGGCCATACTGGTCATAAGTTATTCTTCTTTGGTACTTGATGTTATTAATAGTTTTGTTTTAATGGCTCCAGACTTACGTTGTTCTATTCATCTGCAGTAAGGATGATTGCTAGTAATCATCATTAAGCTAGTTGGGCTGTTTGCCATACAGAACTATGTATCTTATAATCGTTATTTTTATATTGAACTGCTAGACAGTGTAGAACTGATCGACTAACCATCGTATGCTAATCTGGTTGTTACCGTCATGGTCGATGAGATATAAGTCGGATATAGAGTTTAAAACCTGTCAAACATAATCCGAAACAGTTTCATTTTTCGGGAAAAGTCATTCAGGCTCCTAACAATCCAGTTATCTCCATAGCGCTAATATTTTTTTGAATAATAATTTATTGTTCTTTTACAATGTTTTTGATCTGTAGATACGCAGAATTAAAACATAAAATTTCATAGACCTTTTAAAAAAGCGAAATTGAGAGTAGTTTCACACAGAGCCAATGTTGGTCCTAACAGTTTTTTCATTTTGCAGCAGAACTTAGTAAGAGTCACATGTTGCATCTAAAGAAAAACAAAGTGTATTCACAGCTATGTGATACTTGATCTAAAACCTGCTTCAACCTGTGCTGCCAACAGCACAGGTTGAAGCAGATTTGGTATCCAAAATGTGTCATGGCTCATTCGAGGTTTTATTGTTCATTAGACTTTGACATTCGATCTGAAGAGGGACAAGCGATTTAAGTTGTCAAACACCTAATGAATCTTTCCAATATGTATAATAAAGGCTATCATCTGGTAACTTATAATTACTACACAACACCTTCACTCGCAGAATATCTGTTTGCTCATGGTACTATGCTTACTGGCATGGTACGGTTAGATTCTCGAGGCTACCCAAAGTCATTAGGTAATGCCTGCCTACAAGTCCAGGAGTCAAAGTACATGAAGAGTGGCTCTGGCACTATCTTAGCTTGTGCTTATTGTGATAAGCTATTCCAGCGCAAGCTTGTGTTTTTGCTCTCTGCTGGCAAAAATACTGTCACGGATTGTACTTCTCGCAGGGCTCGTAAGCAAAACAAATTTATCATGGTTTTGCTATAGAATATACATGTATGTATAGTCAAGGTAAACCTAAGGGACAACGTGGTTTATAAAATTGCATCCAAGCGTGCAACACATAGGTATTGGGTAAAAGTTGCCTGGAACTTGATAGACATTACACTTCGTATCTACCATGAACTTTTCAAGCTGAAAAACCTTAACACTAAGATGGACATCACCGACTTTGTGTCTGAAATAGTTATGCAGTTAGTGGGGCCATTGTTGATAAAGAAGAGGCAACTGCTGAGGGCCATCAATCAACTCACGCTTCCGGAATATGGGAACTTGATTGCATTGTCTGTTCCGATCACTCTGCCAAATTCCGCAAGCAAATCCGTACCTGGTGTGTGGCATGCCAAATGGGCTGTCATTTAGGCTGCTATGAGATCTTTACTCATAAGCTGTGATTACTTTAATCATTTTTTATAGTATTAGTATTTTATTAATATATTATTATATTTTTATATTATAAAATTATATTATATAGTATATTATTATATTATCAATATATTAATAATATAATTAATTTACTGTATTTCTCTGTTCGCGTTCATCTGATGCAGTCTGTACACTCAAGTATTATAGAATTTATTTTCTCTCCTTATTTTTAACTTTGTCGGTTTAAGATAAAACTGCAATAAAATGAATAACAATAAATATGATTTTTAGAATTTTTGTGCAGCTGTTCTTCAAACTTAATGTTGCTGGATTCTGTGAAAACATTTTCAAGAGAAGGACACTACCTTTTCATACAACTCCTAAAATATTAGAACAAAATTATTAAATTGTCTCCCCATTATGCATCGTCGAAGATAGTGTATGTAATGAGCATTTAAAACCTACACTATAATGTATGTAGATTGTTCACTTTGTTAGCTTTCAGTAAATGTATAGATTGTTCAGGTTTAGTTGATAACATTTTGATTAATTGGGGATTAGCCATTTGCCTCCATTATCCCTGAAATAGACAGACATTTGAGAATTTTTTATAGTAAGTACTTGGGTTAAGCTATGCTGTGTATTGTCTGATTCATTGTCTATAGAAAGTTTTTTATCTTACGTTTGTCAGACAACTCCAATGCTTGATTTATGTGCTAGATTTTTTCCTCGATTTTCTAATTTTCATGGTCATTTCTTATTCATTTTGCTGGTTATTTGCCATGCTGGTAGTAACTGCTGCATTAGTGCATGACCATTTTCTCTGTAGTGTTAGTGGATCTCATGTATGATCAGATTTTGGTAGCTGTGTTCCGAGCTTGTCGGTTAATAGGTTATTTGTTGGTCAATAGGAATTTAAGATCTCTTGTTTGATCTGTAATGTTTTCTTAATGCTCTTCTTTTCTCATTTTTGCAGTGGTTTCTTGCTGGGGAGTTTGTTATGTTTGATACTCATCAAAAGGTTTTCATAAATTTTGACGTTTTGGTTATTTGTATAGATTTTCTTGTGGTAGATACCGCTTTGCCCTTTGAAGTTGCCTATCCTTATTTTTCTTTGTATATCGCCTTCTTTTCTTAGCTTCAGATCAGTAGGCCTTGCATATCCCAGTTACTATTCCATTTTCTTTTCCTGCTGTGTTATTTTAGTTTCCTGTAAAATAGCCCTTTTTAGTAAAGTATATTACTTTTCATATTTAATGTCTCTCTTCTCTCTGTAATGTTAGTTTAATTTATAGCCATCTGTGATACTAGAAGGCACTTTTATGATTGTTTCCTCTGTCTCATCTATTTTGAGGAAAAAATTTCCCATACAGTGTTCACCCTTGCTGTCCTTTATCCTTCTGCATATATAACTCTCTTTCTACATCAGAACTTTTTTCATTAATTATGATTAGCTGCCCATTTGAAGATTTAAGAAAGTGTTTCTCCGCCTCTCTGTAGTACTGTGGTCTTTCTCAGTTTTTTCAGTGTAGCTGGCCAAATTTGTTGTGGTTAACTGTCTCTGCATTGTAAACAGTGTTAGCTCAAGGTTTTTAGCTTGTAGCTCCTTATTATTAATAGTATTACGAGTTAGTCTATATGATCAGTTATGGTGCTAATCTGGCTTCTCTGCTGCATTTAAGGCTTCAGCGCAATCTCCCTGTTTGGATGGCTGTGCTCGCATCGCTTTTTCTCTACACTGCCCATCATTATGGCTGGCTTCTCTTGTAGGCGCTTCTGCGCAAGGCACTACTGATACTGTCATTATGAAGGTCAAAGGATTTGGAGCGCTGCACTCATTTCAGTTTTTGCCTCAGCTATAAAAAAACACTATTGCAGCTGACAATCATCTGCAACTTTGGTCTTCTATATGTCTGGCAGCTGGAAAGTTCCATCCTGCTTCGATTCCTTTTTCCATTACATGTGCACTACCATGCAACTTTGCAATGCATTAATTTTTTGCTGGCTAGAGCTGTTCCTTTTCCTTCTATTTGCTGGGGTGAGTTTTCTGTAGCTGTACAGTGCACCCCGACTTACAACTCTCCTGATATACAATTTATTTGCCTTATGATGTTGAACTTAATGTTTTTCCCCAGCAATACAACATTTTTTTGTTGCTATAGGACATCAACCAAAGTTTCTCTCAAACTTTAATCTTGGCAGTCATTATGATGAATACCTCAAACTAACAATGATGCGGAGTTGCCTTTTGTCAAAAGGTCTCCCACAAAGAAAGAGATTGATGCCTCTCCCCCTATTCTCCCTCTCTCTTCTTTTTCCCTTCTAACACCATCTCCTCCTTCCCTCCACTCCCTCTCCTCCTTCCCTCTCCATTCTCCCCCTATTCTACCTTTCCCTTCCTCTCTTTCCCCTCCCCCCTTCCCCCTCCTTCCCCTACTCCTCATCCTTTCCTCCTCTCTTTCCTCTGCCCCCTCTTTCCCCTCCCAACTTCTTCCCTCTTCTCCCTCCCTCCCACTCGTCCTCTCTCCTCCTCTCTTTCCTTCCACCTCCCCCTCATCCTGCCACCTTCCCCATCCTACTACCTCCTCCCCTTCTTCCTGCCTTGATAGACTGGTCACCAATACTCAAGCCAAGTACTGACACAATACTAATTTCTGCCAACCACTTAAAGAGTTTTACACATTTTTCCATTTTAAATCTTCATCAGTGTCACTATCAGGTGAGTAACCAGGATTATTCTCATTTAATCCTCAAACTAGTGGTCCGTGACATTTGTTTGTGTGTCTGTAAATTTATATCTTCTGCATGTAAATAGCATAATACTACAGAGCATAGTATACCACATGACCTACTTGCGAGGTAGAAAGCTTCATCTCTGTGGTCATACAGCTGTGCCACAGTTAGCTCAACTTTTGTCTTTGGCTTCATCGGCGTGCCGCCATACTTACGGCATCTGGGCAAACTAAGGAGCAGTGAGTAGATGGTCAAATTTCAGTATCTGATTGATATTTAATGCGAGTTCATTCATATTATTCTTTGATCACTTGTCAAAAATTTATTCGCGCTAAAGCAACCAATAGATGTTGTAGCAACTATTGCAGTTTGTTTTTGGTTGCTACGGTTTTACACCATCTGAAGATGGTGTAAAACCCAACAATGTGTGTAAGTTTCCCAAATTTGTTCCCATCAGGAAATGGCTAGGTTAGTAGTTATAGATTTTATAGGGGTTTTGAAAATTATTCTCTCAAAATATTCTCTCTCAGCATAGTCACTCAACGTAGCATTGGGCACCGTGTTAACAATTTCTTAAGGAAGAAGTCCTTGCTCCGGCAGTGCACTGACTACTCTCAGTTTTAATATATTCGGTGAGGAAGTTGAGGTGTACCAAAAACCAGCACAAGTTTTAAATTATTGCTTACAAAATTTCCCTCAAAATGTAGGCCATTTATGTACATGAGGGTCTGGTAAAGCTCCTATCTTTTAGCAAAATGTAGAAAAGCAAATGAATTCACAAGTGCTAAAGCTACCACATATAACTGATCATATGTGTTACAATTCAAATGGTCCTTTGATACAATAGACAAAGCCGCTAAGAATATAATGGTTTTTACTGAGCTGTGGCTAATTTTCATTTGTCAATGTATTTGTCAGCCTAATACATTATTAAGCGTTTAAAAGATGTCAATAACTGAAAGCCATTTGCCTGCAATTGACAAATTTTTTAAAGCTGGCTGTCGACCATGTTACTTTAAGCTTCAAGTAGTACAACTTGTGCAAGTGGTATGAGTGGTGTGAATGGTATTCATGTGTGAGTGTGTGCATGTTTGTATTGATTTGCTCATCTGTTGTTCAGTGGTTAGGTTTGTTGTAGTGATGACTTATGCTTGCTGAATTATGCTTTCGGTACATTGCTCGGCTTAACACAGCATCTACTTGAAAAGGTGCCAAATTTACTGTTAGTTGACTAGTTTATGGTGGTATTAAAAGAGAGAGAGTTTAGATATCATTAGCTGCATGTCTTGTACAGATGTACTTTGAAATTAAACTTTTGAAAAAAAGGATTTTCTTATCGGAAAAAAAAACATTAATATGATGGCTATCTTAAATCGCAAAGAACAGTAAGTTTTTTTTGGGTGAAATTCAGATGCTAGTTGCAATTTGACAACTATGGAAAATTTGAGGTGTGATATTCCAAATGGTTCTGTGTGATCTTTACTGATCAACTCCAAAACATTTTCTTGTTTCGAGACAAAATACTATATTTGTGCTAACTTATTTAGAACAGTTGGCACATATACACAACTGTTTGCATTGCGGTTCCCTTGTGCTCTGCTTTGTTTGGCCAAAAATGGCATCAATATATATGGGAAAGTTGCCCATTCTCTCTGTGTCTGGTTGCTCTTCTCAGAGCTGCTAATGCTAGACCAGTTTTTTTCTTGGCTGGGCCAGTTTCATTTCCTCTTTCTTAAGTTTAGCCTAGCAATTTCTTTTCAACTCATTGGTGCTGAGCCGGCCCCTTGCCGGACAATTAGGGCAGAAATGAACTAGGCTGGCAGGCGTTCGGCTGAGCAGGGGACCAACTTAGGTGAAAAAGTAAAGTTCTTCACAATATCATGAAAATTTAGGAGACATCAGTTCAACAACGTGAAAACACCATGGATGCTCTTAAACTTATCTATGTGCAGAGTGTTGTTGGAGACTGACTCTCACTTCTTGGTTATTGCTACTTGGCTGACTGGCTCTGGCTCGCTGCCATTCTGTATTGAAAAGAGGGGTGATTACCACTTAGGACAGTGATGGTTTTTGTAGTCTTTGAGACAAGACGGAGTATTGAGTGATGTGAGTAGAGCTTTGAGGAGAATTTGACTTTGTAAGAAAAAAGTATCATTTGGAAATAGTAAAATTGAGTTAAAGTTTTACTGTTGCTACCATTCTATACGGTTACAGGGATGCATTCTAGGCATTAAAAGTGTGTAGTAATTTGCCTTAAATGACTAGTTTGATGTGGTAGCTGTTAGTTCAGAGTTATTTTTGTCAATTATGTGAGATGCATGTTTTGTGTGAAAATATTTAGAAATGAACCTCTAGTCTATTTTGGTAGCTGCGCTCTTTTGCAAGAAGACGAAGGTAATAGAAGTGTAGAGAGATAAGATGATACCGATGTACTGTAGATAAAATAGTAATGATAGTGGTAAAGTTGAAGTGAATAGCTTCTAATGCCAACACTGTTACTGCGACAGTTGAAACCAAATTACCAGCTGTTTGGTGTCTTGTTTTTCCCTTTTAGATATGTATACGCTAACCCTTTAGCGGGCAAGTTTATTTCTAGTTTCCTCTCCTGTGTGCAAAATTATTTCAATGAAATAATTATGTTTTGTGCTTGCTATTTCACACCTAACTTAAAAATGTCGGCTTGATCTTTATCAGCAATACATATAAAAGTATTTAGCTAGATAACCTATTATGTTGGCCAACATTGTTGGGACTCCATTGGCTGCATAGGAAATTAAGCAGACTTATGTAAAATATAGTTACAGTTTTTTTTGGCAAATGAAATTTAGAGAAAAGATTATGGCTGAAAAAGACCACCATATTCTTTCTTAAAAAATATTGTTTATGATACTGCTTTACCTAGATAAACCTACAACAGTTGGTCAAATACATTTACATTTTCAACTACATACAATCAATAAAATGTTAATACTTTAGTTATAAAACTTACCTACTGCATCAGAATGAAACATGAACAAATTAACTATATATTTTTTTTTCAGTCAAGCGCAAGAAATTGGACCAAATTTGTCATAAGAAAAAGTTCTCGAAATATTAAGTTCTGCTTTATACAACTCATACAAAATTGTGAGCTCAACTTACTGACTTTAGTTGTGGTAGAAACAATTTGTGTATACACTATGCAACAGTATTTATTTCTACATGAAGGGTAGCAGTGAACTTATTTTCTATGCATATATTTTGCAGCAGTTTTACCATGGCTGAATCATTTCCTAACTGAGCAACCTGCTTGCAGTGATAAGATTAAAATCATACCATTGACTACTGGACACTCCCACTAACAAAACTCCAACAATAATATACACGACATTGGCAGATACATGATTTTGTAAACAAAATACTAAATTTTAATTTAGATTAAGAAATATCTTTTTTTAACTGCTAATTTGTTAACAAAATCTCAAATTTTTATTGAAGAACTGCATTTGCTTTGTGATTGATTATTCATTCAATTCACCATTGAACCATGGAGTAAGTGAGCTTAATATTTTCTCACCTTGGTTTCTTTACATGATATGCTATATCTTGTAGCTTGAGAAACACTTGATTGATGTGTTGGCTCACTATTTGTATGAATCAACAATAAGAGTTGTTGTGATGACTTCAATTACCAAATATCCTTGCATATAAGCCGATTTTGCCAACATTGAAAAAAGAAGTACGAAATCAGGGAATTTATAGAAATTCACATATAAGCCAACCCTATAAATTCTAACGTGTCGTACGTACCTATCGATGCAAAAATCTAGGTAGAAGAAGCAACATTTACAGGCTTAGTTTTAAAAGTTTCATATTGATGAGTAGCTTTATAGTTCGCCTATTGTGCCTCCATTTAATCAAAAATAAACAATAGTCTGTTTGCATTTAGCCAATAGAGAACATGTTGAGCTCATCCTACATCCTACAGAGCTCCGTTTTGTTTTGTAAAAGTTATTTTTTCTGCGCCATGATCAGACACTTTACAGTTATTTAGATTTTACAAATAGTAGATCAATGAACATCTGATGAGTATATATTGGGCATTAGCAGTAGTGGCCATGAGTATTTATGTTTAATCATTTACACCCTGGCCGTCCTTGCCATGGTGTCTTATTATCTTTTGGCTATTTGACCATTGATGAGAAGTTTGCAGTTTACTTAACATATTTAAATATGCTCATATTGTAATGGTAATTAGTAAAGCACCAGCAAAATGTCAAGCAACTCTCAACAAATGGGAAAAAAGTGTTTTTTTGTTTGACGGCCTCAAACTATAATAATTAGTATGGTTTTAGATACAACTAAAAATCTTCAAATTAGTATCGTAATCAACATACGTTCATTTTCGTTTTACGAGACAAAAGTATCTGAAAAATTATAGTTACTATAATATAATTTTTCATCGTCATCACAATTATCCATGACATACATGTATAACAACGTGTCAAATCGAATTAGTTAGCGATATCGCCCTACATAAAATGTTGCTATGACAAAGGAAGTACACGAAGATCTTTGAAAACAGTTCAAAACGTAAGTAAAATGTCGGGTCTAACACCCTGTGCAATAATTAATTTGATCAACTACTTAGAAAAAATGTTATAAAGTGAATGGTGTATTGCGGCTGTAAAGGTTTTTGACACACCTTAAATGGTGAGGTAATGCTGAATGTTTGGTTTCTAATGTAATGTTAATGCTAAAGGCTATTAAACGGCTACAATAATATTGCTAACTCATGTTAGTCAAAACATGCTCAACTTTTTTACCATGTTAGTACTTTACAACCTGAGCCAAAAAGTGCTTAAAACTCATACTGTAACACACATGTATTCGTGGCCTTTTTATCAAATTCGTGGCCTTTTTCGTATCAAATGCAATACAATTTTGGGCGAAATAATTCGTTCAAATGTTATGACAATGTTTTTTCCACTGTCAAATGTTAATCTTACTCAAATACTTGATTATTTCATTAAAAAATACTGTTAGCAAACTAGTTGGTGTTGGTGTTGCCTATTATTAAAGAATCAGTGTAAAACATTAGTTCTATTTAATGGATAAATCAAACATTTCTGTGGTAAATTCTTTCTCGTGGCATGTGATGTACATAAAACGCTAGCGATCATGTGTTTGCTCAACCCTGACTGTTATTGCAGTCATAGTTAAGCTGGAAAAAAAGCTACATGCACCAGTGTTGTAGTATCCCCTTTTAATGACTCTTCACATGTGACTTTTCTTCACGTATAGGCCTTCACTACTGTACAAAACAAATTGCTAGTAAAAAGCTATCACATCCATGCTGAGTGTTGTTCAAGTTGTACTTACTGGAAATAAGACAGCATAATGTCATTGTGTTTGCTTTCAATCAAAGTTACGCTTGTATAAGACCAACCTTTACGTTTGGTAAAAAAGTTACATTCAAAATATGGGTTATAAGCTGAGAGGTTTGATAGTTTCCTATGGACCACACAGTCTCTTTATAATTAGTGCTCTATCACTCATGAAAACCATTTCTTTTCATTTGTAAGGCTTATAAGATGTGAAAATCAATTGTGATGAATCATGTAATGCGTGATAACAACCTTGTTAAATGATAGAATCATTTTAAGTAGAGACATGAAGTGTTCACTGCCACTACTCGTGTTGAAAGCAGACCCTTTCTGATTGATGTTGGAAACAGACTAAAGGTACGGCCACACAGGCCAACTTTTTTGTTGGTTCTAACGAAAATCGCAAACAGAACGAAAAACAGAATTATCTTACCAAAATTCACAAAATTGGTAAAGCCGTGCATGTACACCGAAATCATCAAAAAAAAGCTTTTAATTTTCTAAACAAACTATTAGCGAGCACGATTCTAGCAGATTCTGCAATGTATATAATCTGATGCACATAACGCGACAGACAAAAAAAATACTAACACATTTCACCATAGTAAATACGATGCAACAGACTTTATTGCGCTTAAGATAACAACTATTTTTACAACAACACTCTTACTGCAAAAATGCTATTATTAAAAAAGAAATGGCTTTTAACCATAGTGTCTAAACAATAAAAAACCAACAACAGCGCAATTTAAGCAGTTGCATCGTATGCACTATGCTGAACTCTACTAGTATTTTCATTGTGCGTCATAGTACGTGTCTTGGACTATACCAATTGTGAAAGCTGCTAAAATCGTGTTAACTGATAATTTGTAAAGCCAATTAAAAGTGTTTCATCAACGATTTTGGTGTGCATAAACAGCTCTGACAATTTTGTGAATTTCGGCGAAATAATTCTGTGTTTTTCATTCATTTTGAGATTTTGGTTAGAACCAATGAAAAAATCAGCACCTAAAGTAGTCAACTAGTTTTGATGCAAGCAAATAACTTTATATTAAAATGTTCAAGATTTGCGACTACAGATATGACTAGCTGATTCACCAAATTGCTCATAAAATAATTAAAATTTGGTGTATTTCTACTCATGTTTACTTTGCTATTTACTCCTTATCTGCTAAAAGACGATAGGCCACTGGAATAGAAATTACTGGGCTAAACAGGTGCTAAAAGGTGTAAGCTATCATTTTTTTTTTTACCATTTTTTCACACAATGATGGTGTGTGACACACAAAAAACAGTAGATGCTCCTCCAACAAAAATAATCTGCTGTTAGAAAATTTACTTTATAGAAGATTACGTTATACTAATTGTAAAATACAGGTAAATTGTGTAACCTGTTTTAAGATCTTGCAAAACTCCCTCCTTTAGGCCTTACCAGAAAAAAAAACTTGTAAATGAAATTTTTTTATTTGAAGATTAAAAAGTAACTTTATTATTAATGGTTTGCATTGACAAAGTTTTACTTTTCTCAATTTTATTCAGTTTATGGTTCATAATAACTGTAATTTTACAAAATGTCATAGGAACACGCACATTCACTAGCATTTTGCATTGGTTTTTTTTACTTTTCTAGACAGTTCGTTCTATTTTGCAGAAAAGACATTATGTAAAACCTTTGGCAATTCTTAAAGTAAAACAAAAAAATGGCTTCACTATTAGAAATGATGTTTCTCTGTCCTCCACCAGGGTGTGACGTTACAGTAAAATAGCTTTTGATGAAACTAAAACTGTTGACCTTAACTTGGTATATCAACTCTCAGACACTTGCACAAATATATCACTTTTAAGTGCTTTTAAATAATTGCACGGCTATTTATTTTCTGTGCCTGGTCAATTTACCTGATGATCTCTAATGACTAACTATATTGCCAGGGTACAATATCGTCTTATGCGCATGCCGTTTCCTTTTTCCATTGCAGCAAAAGCTATCGATATTTTTAGGGTTAACTACGAGATTCTCTTGTTTCGGCTCAAATTTGAGAATTTGCACCAACTAACACTTTACGGTATATATAGTTCTTTATGTTGCACAGAGCAAAAACTTTACATAAATTGGTTATGGTATGTGGAATTCAGATTTTTTTTCATAATTAGAGGTAAATGTTATATAAGTGCCTACTGCAATAGTTTTAGTTATCAAACAATATTTAGAGATTGTGCACAGTAATTGTTCAATCCACAAAGCTAAGTGTGAAGTTCTGTCCTGCCTGCAGACATTTGATTGGACAAACTGGTATGGCCCATTGAAAGAATTCTGAATAGTCTGTGTTGAAAGGTCAGCATAGTAGTTAGTAATGCTACATCAATACTGAAGTAAATGAACTTACATATTCGCAATACCCATTTGTGTGGTTCTTAAAAAATATACAAGGAGCTCAGTAGAGGAAAATTTTGTTTAAAAGTGGCTACTCATTAAGACCAATTTGCAATGTCAACCATTGTGTCTTGAATAACTGCAATAATATCACTGAGCACCTAAGTTACTTTGTTACCAACCTATCTATTAATATGCAACTTTTTAAATGAAGTGATTTACGTGTTTGGGCTGTATCCCGTATGCCTTAATTTTTATTAGTTTTTTAAGAACATGGTTCTATGATTTAAGGTGAACTTGGATGTTGTTTATGTCATATTTTCTATTTCTTCAAGTTGTTCTAACGCAAGGTCTGTGTTTGTGCTGATAGCAGGGCTCTTTTATACTCTGGATGAAATTGGCATGGTGGATTATAAATAATATCATTGCAAGTTCATTTAGAGTAGCGGTAGTAAGAAATTCTAATTGTGAGCTGAGTTAATTTACCTAAAACCTTTGTTTATAAGCCACACCTGTTAGCCTGAGTTTTTTGAATTTTCAATTGTTTGATATGCAACTTATACAGTACATGCAGTTGCAAATTGCTAGCTCTAAACTACTCACTACGTCCAAAGTTAATGTACTGTCACATGGGAAGTTTGGGGTTACATACATGTATAATAAAAAATATAAATATAACTATAAAAAATAATGCAAATTATTGATAAATTTGAATAAGATTTGAATATTAAAATGAACACAATTCAAATTAACTATGGAAATGTAACAATGCTAAAATAGTTCATTCAACAAAAAGTTGCTAAAACATATCTAGTACTTCTACTGATTTAACAAGTTGGCTAACGATGGCTATTCTCAGGTAAAAAACAGTAATAATTTTCCTTTAAACCAGTAGTAAAGTTAGAGTTGCGTTTCCTTCAAACAGGAGGTCAGTGATGAGGCATCTTTTCTTAAGCTGCTAACAAAAATCTACTTATTAAGAATTAACCAGAGAATTTTTGAAAATAACATCTTGTGGAATTAGCATTAAAAACTTTAATCAGGTTGGTTAAAACGGCTAGTAAAAACGAAGATATACACTAATTGACACAGAAACTAGTTGATAAAAGTTCCGTCTTAAAAGATTGAAATTCTAAAATAGTTCAAAATACATACTAAAACTTAGCTTTAAGTGTGTGAGTTTAGTACTGTAAGCTAAACTTGTTTGAAATGAATTTGAAGTTTATGCTATGCTTACGGCTGTCTTGAAGGTAACAACTCTATACAGTGCATTGTAATGCACATAACACATTGAAACAATACATTTTAATGCTGATCATAACCAATAAATACACTGAATATACTAAAATTCCTGTTGGTAACTATAGTTACTAAGGTTAACTTACTATTTTGTTACTCATTTTTAATATGTACATCACTTAAATAAAATTTAGAAGAGTTTTACCAAGGGATTAAGCATTATATAATTACAATAGTTTTTTATAACAACTGCATACAATTTTTTCCATATGATGCCAACCCGGGAGAGGATTATAATTGTGCTATGAAAGTGCACTGTATTGGTTTATTGGGGAGTAATATGCCTACGATTTAACATATTCCCCTAAAAAAAACTTTAAAATTTGAGATGCAGCTTATGAATAGTGGCAGCATATAAATTATGACCTAAAATTGATAACTATTGACTGCCTTGTTGTACCTGATTAATGCGTTAAGCCTGTTCATGGCTAAATAAATTGGCACATTTGAGACAAGTTGTAGCTAATCCTATTTGTATGACCGTAATGTCAGTCTTATATCTGTCAAGTTCTTAATGCACAAACCACAAGTTTGTGACTGATTAAGCCTGGTTTCCATATGACAGTGCAAGGCGCTCAACAAGGCGCACAACGTCATGCGTAGGCCGGCTTTGATATGGAAACGTCAACGCACGACGATCGCGCGATGCGCGTATGCTGATCGCTGATCGCAAGGATCCAACAGAATAGATCCTTGCGACGAATGCGCACGATGATATATCCCACAATACGTCGCTCATCCTTTTCAACCTATCCCACAATTCAAACCGAGGGCTGTTTTCCAAAAAACTTGGTCTCCCAGATGAAAGAGTAAGCCCGGTTTTCATATGACAGCGCATTATCGCTATGGAGGACTGGTTTTTCCGAAGAAATCGGTCTCTCCTACAAAAAAGTAAGGAAATTACCTACCCTGTCCAATGCAATCATGGCACCAATGCGCGATATGGAAACACTGCATCGCAGCGCAAGAAATGCATTGCGTACGATCACTGGACCGCGCACGATCATTGCGCTGTCATATGGAAACCAGGCTTTAATGGGCTATGACAGCTCCTGTCTATACAGCTCTACTCTCTACTGTCTACTCCATACTGTCTACACATATTAAACATTTACTTTGATATTCAAATTCACATTTGAGAACATCTGTAATTATGAAAATTGTGAGTGTGCTTTGTACTGGAGTTTTTGACTAATGTAACTACATTATTATTTATAATCTTTTGTTTTCATCATAGCTCCCCCCTTACTATAATTAAACAAAACCAAATAAATGGTATTTGTCAAAAATGCTGACAGAGTTCATTTAGTTCTAACTAGTTATTATAGTTATAATGAACTAAATTTAGCCGCACCACACAGTGCACCGTAACATAGGAATCAATCTTGATTCTGTGGTCTGTTCCTGTACTCAATCAAAATATATCTTGCATAATATTATAAGAACTTTTTAAAACATGCGTAAAAACAACCAAGGCTAAACAGTGAACTTAATCAACTTTACTAAATAAAGTATTCCCTGTTCCCCAAAACCCTTGAGGTTTCATTATGCATATTCCAATTAACCAGCTGCCGCTATTACAGTGCTCATTATTTCGGAATCTTCTTCATCATTATTCAAGTTAAACTTACCAGCTGGTTGCAGCTCACCACTTTTGCCTACTTTCTTGCAAGCACTAAAAATAGAGCTTGGTTATCCCTTAGCCCACACATTCACAATCCATCAGCTTATGGTGCCATAACTTTTACTTGCACCTGCTACATGTAGTTTAAACTGAGCCTTATAAGCATGTTGCTTTACTGATGCTTTAGTAGTTTCTTAGAAACATAAATAACAATTAGCAGCCTACCTCTGCTGCATAGTTAACAAGAGTTTTCTGGTTCTAGAAATCATTTTCACTTACTAAGTGATGTAAAATAGTGCAATGTGTATCAACCAGTTCTTTGTAAATATTAGCTCAGATCACGAAGAATTTATCATGAGCAGTTGGAGAGAGCCCTTCACAGAAGATCTCCTTTCTTGTGGCAATTGATACAAATTTTAATTCCTGCCAAATCCATTAACACTTTAATTGTGATATGTTAGTTTTTTATGCTAAATTTTGACTTAACCTTTCACCTTATTCTACATAGTTCTCCAAACAGAGTAACATAGGAGTATTTATTTTATGATTTGTTTAGGTAATTGTAAAATCAGCAAATCTATAAATATTGTAAACTTGAAAACAAATTTTCAATTTTTTATCACTCCATTGGATTTAGAGCTTTGTATATTGTTGTTCTCTTGACAATATTGTGTACCTAAAGGCCAGCATCAAACAGCGCACTCATCTTTTCATGCTAGCACCATTAGTAGTTTCTCAGACCCATAAATAACAATTAGCAGTCCACCTCTGCTCATAGTTAACAAGGATTTTCTGGTTTCAGCAATCATTTTCACATATTAAGTTACATGTAGTTACGCACAGTAACATTTTAAGTTACTGTAGGTAACTATATTTACTAATGTTAACATACTACTTGGTTACTAAGTTTTAATACATGCGGTACTTGTATAAAAGTCAGATTATTTTTACCACAGTATGTTTTCATTATGTAATTACTATGGTTTCTATACGGTTTCACCGATTTAACGACCCTTGAAAGATTTTTTCACTACACGATACCAACCTAGAAATGGATTAAACACATCTTTTGTAGGTGCCCTGTACTCTTGTTTGTTTTATCTAGAAATAATGGCTCTTTGTTTTTAATATTTCCTATAGCAATTTAAATACTGTAACTATGCTAAGTTTGATAAACTATGTGTTTTTAGATCACTCCATCTAGCCAACAAAAATCTTACATCAAGCTTACTTTGATTAGCCAAGTATATATGTAAATGTGAGTATAGTCACATGCACAATAAGTACAAAACTGGTTTATTATACTTGCAGATTGTGTACATAAAACTCATGAGCACTGATATAGAATTGACTCTTTTCCCAAGGTCAGCCAGGCAAGGTAGTTGGTTTATTGTTATTTTCTCAAGTCGGCATTCATATACATGTATGCCCTACGCTGTTTATGTGCTAACCAATTCCTTGCGCTAATTTGTTAAGAAATGTGACTAGCAAATATTCAAAGTTACACTTGATTGATTAGGGGTACTATCAGTGCTTGTCACATAAATACAGAAGTTACCTAGGATATGAAATTAATCCTGCACAACTTTTTATCTTGGCTTGTTATGATTAGCTAGACTCTTGATAGTAAAAAATGGTTGCTTTGAAGTTAATTGGGCTACTATCTTCTTCATTGTACCTAATAATTGCTCTACGCCATCCCATGGCTAAGAAGATTAATTTACTCAAACCAAGTAGAGGCCAATTCAGCTTGTAATACTATAATAGTGACAGCCCCGGACCTGTCTCGTTATTATTTATTCCCACAAGGATTTGTGTACTAAAAATAAAGTTGGCTTTCTATCTCTCGGGTCAGCTTAAACATTTGCTTGGCAGACTTGAATACATCATTTGGCTTCTCTGAGAGCAATTTTGTTTAGCATGAATCGTGTTCTTGCTGATCCGATGACTGAGAGATGTTCCTTCTTTTTGTTAAATGTACACCTCTCCTTGTTAAATGTGATTCAAGCTTCATCTAGACATTGAAGCAATTGTACCATTTTTTCTTGAAATTAGAACCCAAAGAATCTGTTTCTCAAAATACATGTACTAGCAATCAGTCAAGGTATGCACAATCTGCCTGACAATATAATTTGAATTTCCTTCAGCAAAAATTATGGTGCAGAATCTATTCCTAAGGAATACATTTGCGGATCTATTTTTCACAAGGTTTGATGATCATTTAAGTCTGTTCTCCAGATTCCATTTGCTGATGTATTTGATCCTCGCTAGATGATTTTAATTTGTTTTAGTGTTGGAATTTTGGATCAAAAATAATGAAGAGAAAGGTATAGAAACCCTTAGTAAGTATTTAATCGAAACCCCCCTGGTAAAACATGTCCAATTTCTATATATATAAGGTACATATTGAAAATAGGTAACAAAAAATAATGGAAACTTTACTAACTATGGTTACCAACAGTAAATTTAGGGTATTTAGAAGCTAAACAATATACTATGTGCAGTATGCACCATAGGGAGTTCTTACCTTTGGAACAGAAGTATAACAAAAACATTAAATTTAAAATCATTGTTTTTAGCTCACAAAACACATCCTTAAAGCTGAGTTTCAGAATGTAGCTTACTAAACTAAACTTCAACTTTGTCATTGTCTCAAATTTTATCACCTATCTGTTACCAATTCCTTTTTTACTCTAATTTGCAACAAAAGATGCTGCACTGAGAGAGCTGGCACTGTATCTTTTTCAGGAATCGTGATATGAATTTTGGAAAGTATCACACTGACGTTTTTGTTGTTTGTACAAATTCAGCACACTAAATGTTACTTTTTAATTTAAAGAAAAATTTCTATTGATGTTCTCTGGCTGAGAAATGTCTTATGGTGAGGCCGAAGAAACCTCCTATAGTGGGAACAAATAAACCTTGTGTTCTATATTGCAAGGCAGGAAATCTATCCAACAGGGACATCGTAACCCGAGGGCGTACTGTAACTTCTATTGACATAATGTAATTGGTATAATGACGAAAATTCATAGGAGTTTCAAAACTTGTAAAGCTAATTACACTAGTATCATATCTATAAATCACACATTCATCATCATTTCATGACTGAAAATAATCTGGAAAGTTATAGAAAGTATTACAAAGTTCTTCATGCCCTCCACAACCATCCCAGACCTACCAACAAATGAGCTGTATTGATTTTTCAAAGATGTTCTTCCACTAAAAATTGTTATTATACCTAAGAAAGTAGATGAAGATAATTGAAAACAGTTTAAACTGGAACTGAATATTCTGGTCTAAAGCTCTGTTCAAGAATTAGTTTCACAGACTTACACTGTTACTAAAAAACACCACTTGAAAACAGACTCATATGGAAATCAGTATTCTTGTTGTTTAGGTTATTAAGGTTAAGGTTTAATTAAGGTTACCATCAATTAAGGTTGAAAGAGTTGAAGAATAGTTGTTAGTGTATAACATGTAATGCTTACTGTAGAAGCTCTATTTAAAAATCACTTTTTTTAATAGCAACTTTTATCTGAACGCCACAACTTATATAAAAGGACACTAAAATAGAAGTGTTGATGCATAGACCGCCACCATATAATCAAATGCTACCTTTAGATAACCTCTGCATTGACATTATTAAATCTTTAAAAACCCAGAATAGAAAGTGATAAGTAGAAAGGTTCATAAATTGGTAGTAAAAGCTACTCAGTTCTGACAATAAAAATTGTTTTTGTTTTTGCTGTCTCGGTAGCCATAGGTTCAGTTATGGTGTGCTCAATAACAAAGGTCATCCCAATTCACAAAACTGAACTTTGATTTGAAGTCATTAAGGTCGAATTCTAGCTCATTGTCTTCAAATTTGTTTATAATAAGATTTACAATCTTAACTGAAAACTTTAAAGCATTATGATGAGCGATGTTCATATTTCTTGGGAGAAGCATACAATGTTATAGCAACCAATGTAATGACATATAAAACTTCTTTTCTACTGCCACAGTTTCATGGTCTTTTCTTTAAAACTTTAAAAAGGTTACCACCAACATGGTTAATATTGGTAATTAGCTAACACGTTTTGTACTCAAAACAGTTTTTTGTTTAGATCGGTAAGACACTATGGTGTACAAAAAATGGCTGATCAAAGACTCTGAGGCCTACGACAGGTCTCTCCGCCTGGAGGAGAGCCCAATATAAAGGTGAAATTAGTATCACTCAGCCTTCACCAGGAATAAATTAATCTTTATAAAATCTTATGGCTTATTCAAAAAATGGAGAGCAAACTGCTATTGAATGTTGTCTCTACCAAATCACCAGTACAGTGTACGGCTGAAAAAATACAGCGCTATGACGTTCAAATAGATTTTCTAGTATTTTTTAGGTTGCTAGGAATGCTACGGAAGTGGGATACAATATTTTGTGCAATAGCACAATTTTTGTATAGTCTAGATTATAAAATCAGTGTATAAAATATGTGTAAAACATCTGAACATAACATGCTGTATAACAATGTGTCACACCTTGTTATAAACAGAGAATAGAATCTGTGATGCATTTTCTTCATAAAGTTTTTGTTGAGGTTTTGTTAAGAGGTGTTTGGTTGTATTGAACGCTAGTGTTCTCAATTATTGATGGTGATTACAGTAAACTGGTAGAACAGAAACCAAGAAAGGAGTGTTAATAAGTATACTCAAATATGGATCTCAACCACGGATAAACTGTTTCTAAGTAATCTATACTATCGTGTCAGGGTTAGGTTATTACGAGTAGTTGCTGAACTTCACGATATAAATCTACCTTGAAACATTTACTGTTCTTTATTGCAGAAAGCCAAATTTGGTAAGGAGCAAACACACTAGGCTTAAGTAGTATGATATTGTGCAATGGTCGAGTTGATGCGTAGCAATAATGCTAGACTTGCTCAATCTGAGATTTATCCCACACAATGTTTATTTCGATTGGTTGTTTTAGCCGATAATTAACTTTTTGACATCTAATTTTCTCATGTTGACGGTCAACAATTTTCAACAACGAAATTTTACTATTTTTTACAGTAATACATTATTAAATAAGCACTGAACAGTTCATAGATTTAATAAGGGCACACCTAGTCCTGTACTACAAAGCACACTCAAATAAAAAAGCTATCCAGTTTAAAAACAAAATTGTAGCCACTTTGTTTGCATTCAAAAAGATTTAATGCTAAAAGCCACAATTGTTTTCATGTCTTCTTTTAGTGTGAAATTTGTGAAACTGATAGTGTTGAGCAAAACTATGAGATGTTTACATCGTTGCCTGGAAGGTGCAACATTTGCCAATAATTTTGTTGTTAACTCCGGAGAAGTTTGTTATACATTATGTTTTGGGCTATTTACAAGCTTGCTTGCATTAAAGATTGCTGGTGAACCGCCTAATTGTGTTTGGGCACACGCCAGAAAGTGCAGCCATATCTTTGCCCTTCTCATGAGGACTGCGATAAAATCAACCCTGTGTTTTTGCTAAAGCTGCACAATGATTATAAAAATTAATCGCGGTTATTAACTGGTCTGAACCAGTTAATCTTCGATTAATCTTAAAATTAATCTAGCAAAAACCTGCATATTCAAAAATAAATAATACAGCTACATATAGATTAATTATATTTTAGACAATTGTTAGCAGTAGTACATGTTATATACAATGTACATAAGTTACAATGTAATAATTATTCTGAGTATGAAAACTGTCTATGAAAGTCTATAATTAAGTCAGCCAAGAGTTGAGGCAGCACAGTTTATTCACATTATCTGAATAAAGAGATGCCCTCTTCCTACATACAATATTGCCAGCTTTAGAGAATAGCCGCTCACTGGCGACAGTAGTGCCGGTAGTCAGTAGTATTAGTTTCTGTATGCGACAGCTGGTTATGATTTCTGCACGGTAGGAGGAGAATTACATGTAGTTAAAATATATCCTAATGATGATGTGCTGTGGTGGTAAGCAAATTATTTCTGACATATACTGCACTTCGCTTTTTTGTTTACGCTTCCAACAACTTATAGAAATGCGCTACCTAGGGTGGAAGACATTTTTCTGCTTTCGTGTTCCAATAAAGTGTCAATCTTATATTACTAATATTCTGAAGCTGAAATATGATTGTGATTTTTTTGAAAAATGAAAAAACATGTATAATTTACTTTTAAGAAAGTTTTTAAAAATAAACAAAAATAAACTGTAAGATGCGTATTAAATAATACTGAAATCACTTTTGTTGCTATTACATAGAAACATGTTCAAACAACTAACAACATGGCTGCTTACAGCTAGATCGGCACGGCGCTGGTGCATTGTATTGTATAAACAAGTTTAATGTTAGCGACTCAATTTGTTTTCATATTTGAGTACAAAATAATTGTGGTTTAATTTATTGGTAACAAGGGGTTGCTTGTCATAATATTTATTTGTTAGTAAATTAAATGGTAGTAACCTGCTACGATAACGGTATGGTACTAAATAGTACAAAGGAAAGGAACCACATCAAGATCATCATCGCGGTTGCATTTTATTTGAAGATTAATGGGCCCAACTCAGTTTATCGTTTATTTGTATAGACAGCGTTAATCATTTAATTAAGCTCTAGTTTTTGCCATTCAGTGTTATACTTTATTAGCAGAGTTCTAGGTTGTATGACAAAAAAGCTTTTTGGTTCCCTACTCATTCCAGTTTTTAGCATAATACGTTTATAATGATTGCAGCAAGATACCACCCTTTACACGCATATCTCACCTGTTCATCACCTCATGGTGAGACAATGCATGTGTGATAGTAAACAGGTTATTGCAATGTCATGAAATAATAACGTTCATGAAACACAATGGAATACTTCAATACCCGCATGTTGTAGTACTAATCCTGAAAGAATGTAAACTGCTTTTTACAGTTGAGCATTTTCAACCCATAACCAAAGCTAATTAATTTTGCTGGTTTACAATGGAGTTTTATTTTACAATTGAAACGTCTATAAACCCAAATATTTTGCTATGAACGGTTTGCATCGTACAGTTCAATGAAATAAAAACAATGTACGCCAAATTATTTTTGCTGCAAACTTTACACTTAACCATTGCTTGCATTTGAAATGTTTGCCTAAAATAGATTGCTCAATATGTTTGCATGTCATTTATATAGCATGAATTATTTGTAAAATTTGTTGTAGCTATGGCAAGCAAAGTACCTGACTCAGACTCATCTGATGATTCTGAAAACACCGGAGAGAATTTGTTAGGTAGGATCTGTTTTATAGCATTTTTGGTTTTGATTTAAAACATCTTTGTATCTAACTATATCAACAAAAAACTGTGAAACTGAGTTTGCGTCCAGACAAATCTGATGCAAAACACTCAAAACAAGAAAATCAGACTGTAGCCATACATAACTAATAATCAACGCTGTGGTTCTTTCCCGTTTTTAGGAGTTGATAAGTTAGCAATTTGATGAATTTTAATGTCAAGCCTCATTTAAGACTCAGTATAAGATCTACATTTAAAAGAAAACCATAAGAAAACAATTTTTAAAACTAAATTTTTGCATGTGTAAACTTTAATTTATTATCTACTTATTTGAATTATTGGACATCTTTTTACAGCTAATCTACAGTTGACACACTCTATAAATAGAAGCAAGAATGAGAAACATGAACCTTCACAAGAGGCTCAGCCTGAAAGCAAGTAGCAATGTTTAGCCACTGTGGGTAGTTTGCATCAGTGTAACGATTAGATTACCTAGCTGTCATAAAGGCTATAACATTATTAAGGGGCTACCTCTATTATACTTACTATAAAACCTCTATTTGAACTCTACCTTGATTTTAATGCCCATTTTAATAAAATGGCACTCTAGGATGAGAGTTGAATGATACAATGTCACACCTGCTACGGAATGCAACCTCTATTTGACAGCTACTTGAAGATATTGTTTGATTTTTACAAATCAAGAAAAGTCACAGTAACTTATAACTTTGTAATATTTTCTTGTATGTTTTGAAGTTTGAGATATAATTTTGCGAAGTAGGAAACTGTTCATCTTGAAAATTAGACTAAACCCTCTAAAGCCATAAAATTTAAATATTATATGGCAATTCAGTCAAATGTGTGACCAGGTATTTGACAGCAAGATTGTAAGGTAGAAATCTTTGTTAAACTAGAGGTATTCATAAATTATGCTTCAGCATTATAATAAAACAATTAACCAAATTGAAAATATATTCTATTAAGGCAAATGCATATTTAATGATAAATACAAAGCCATTTGTTCAGGGAAGTAATTCTAGCTCTTCAAATTTTTAATCCAAAACGTTACGGCTTATGAAACAACAAGTGACGGTAGCAAATTTTGTGGTTTTTATTAAAATTACTACCTCGTTTTCCTTGAATGTCAATTCTTCATGAGAATCATTATGATAGGTTAGCATGCTCGTGCATATAGATTTGTGCAGAATAATGGAAACAGTTGAATGCTGGTGGATGGATTAGTTATATGCAAAATTCTAACAAACCTGTCTTTATAAATGCTAAAGTATAGCATTCCAGTCTACTGTACAATCAGTGGTGAATCAATGTAAGCATTATTATTCTGCTATTAGAAATGGGGTACAAATTATATAAAAATTGCACTGCTTACTATTTCTTGCTTAGGTCTAGCTACTATACGAGCTATACTATTTTTTAGCTTTTTAATTAGATTTTACAAACCTAGCGAATGCAGAAGCCGATATTATACTGCTTCTCTTATAAAAACTGATCATTTGTAAAATATTTACTCCTCGATGATAAAAAGCATGATTTACAATAAACCTAAGTTTTTAGTCGGTAACATTTGAACAAACTATCACATACCAGTGAGCTAAAAGAAGTGAATCAAAACTCGATTTGGACAATAATCAAGCAAGCAAAAATAGAAGTTTGCATGAAAGATTCAAATTATAATTGTCTTATTGCATCTGTGATGCTTAAATGTGTTGATATTAAACACTCCAATTTGTGTACGTAAAATTAAAATTTACTCCATTTTGTTTCATACTAGAACATAATCTCTTTTAAGTTTAATCAAACACATACCGTCAGAGTTTAACTATTCTCATTTAATCTGCTTAATAATGCAAACATCCTTGTTTTTCTCTCAGCATGCCAAGCTATGACAACTTTACACACATGCACAACTCATGGAGAGGACAACCCATTGGTAAAAGCTTCAGTAAGATTGCACGAAAGCGCTATTAAAGGTAAATTGACCATTGGTCACAAAAGGGCAATTTGTCTTTGATTTCAATTTCGTCATTCAATGTTCGTCATTGTCACTGTTATTTTGTGATGAATACTTTCATGAATGTAAATGTAGTATATTAAAAAGTGACTGGCACTTGTTTATATCTATATTCAAGATGGCAGGGCTTGACTTCTTCTATACAACTTTACACTTGCACAAATCCATTTATTGATGTTATAACATAAAATGGTCTCTAAATCATGGTGTACAGCGATAGAGTTATATATGTACCAGATCTTAATCTTTGACACACTGCACTTCTGATTCTGTCCTACTCTAAAATTGGGGCTTTTTATGTATCATAAACATGGCAGATGCTGGCTGATATAGTTGATGCAGCAGATATTAGGGATTCCAAATATGAGTTATAGCACTTACTGACCATTAATTAACCTTATGAACTCTGGCCGGCCATGTCAATGTGTGTCAGTAACTCTGCACAATCGGTAGTGTGACAAATTGAAATTTTTTAAAGTTTTATTGAAGATATCTAAATATACTCATAGAACAACGGTATTTGGCAAAACATAATTAGAAAGCTCGGCAACCTACAGCAAACTTTACCAAATAGAAAACAAAGTGTTCCACCGTTGTTCAGACTAAAACCATAAACCTTTGTATTATTTTAAAAACTTTAACAGTTTTTACAGTAGCATCATATCCATCAAGCACGTGTTCATCGCCGCTTCATGATTCAAAAGAAACTGAAAAATTAAGTTAGTATCATATAATTGTTCGTTTGCATCACAACTATCTATGACATACCAACAAACGAGTCAGATCAATTTTTTGCAATATTATTCTGTTAAAATTGTTATTACAACAAAGGAAGTAGATTAAAATATTAAAAAAATGGTTACGAATGTAAGTGAAATTTCTGGTCTAACACACTGTGCAAGAATGAATTTCATTGGTTTACACTGTTACTTAGAAGCAGCAATTGTAAACAGAACCATGTGAATGTTGGTATTCCAGCTTCCAGAGTTTCTGAAATGCCCTATGTAATGCCAGTATTCTGGTTGTCAGGGTTTAAAGGGTTAACAGATAGGAACTGCAATTGAAAATCAAAATATGACTAACTAAAATCCTTTACAGCGGTTATAAAACTTTGCTAAACCAAAACCAGCAGTTGATACATAAATATATTAAAATATTTAGACACTATTGTAGTATTACTGCAACCAATACATAGTTCACAAATACATTATAGCCGTAGTGTTTGGTACTGGCTACTTTTAGAGAATTTAGTTTCAAAGCTATTCAGGACATGGCCTGAGCTTACATTACGTAGTGATGTGGTATAACCTGTTGCGAAAATTCATTACCAAATTTCACATTTATTTTAAATGAATCCATGCTCATCTACTATATAAACGGCAATCGTTGTCTGTCTATCTGTCCGCTTTATAGAGTACCGCACTTTTTGGACTATTAGCCGCTACTTTTTTTTGATGGTTTGTGAGCCATGCGGCTAATATAAGGGCGCGGCTATTCTGTGGTTTTTTCTTTCATCGCTAGGGCGCATTAACGGAAATATCCGGTTAGTACACGCATCTATTATAATACGTAAACTACTATTCATTGTAGGGGTGGACGATAAATACTACGCTAATAGTATCGTATCTTTTGGAGTTGTCTTCTAGATATATCTAGTTTTCGATAACTCCCAAATATGAGTAGTATAAAAAGATTATAGAGCGGTCTTTTCTTTTTCGATTCGGTCGTACAAAGCAAACTTAATTAATATGAGTAAGTAGTAAAACTAAATTAGTAGTAAATATTAGTAGTGAATTAAATAAAATTTATTTCTTATTAAATAAATTAATGAGTAGTAAATTACATATAATTAATATTTACTGCTAACGTGTACCAGGAAGGTCACGTAAACATTTGTTTCTTGCAACCAGCTGACACTAAGACAAGATTAGTGGCATACTAGACTCTGATACGATCAGGTGAGAACTTGGTGAGAACAATCTGATCTGAACCACTGGAAAATTGCTGTTCTCTATATAGTAAATAGCTGAAATTGAACATAAGACGGAGTCTATATATTCTGAACAATAGAATGTTGCGGAGGTTGACTCACAACATTCATAGGAAGAGAAACCTTCAATAACATTGATTTATGGGGTGCAACCACGTCAACAAGAACTAAGCTAAAGTTAGAAAGTGGAGGTAGTCTAGAATATTGTTATTCTACCAAACGACATCGTCAGTCTAACTCAACATCTTTTTTACCTTTGCGTCTCAGGCTAGAACTTCCAGGTTTAAGGGAAGATCTAATAAGATTGTTACACGCTGGCAGAGTGTCTCTAACTAACCTGAGGTGGGAGATTCGGAGGACAAAAAGGTATTCTTTTGAAGTCCGGATTTCCAACGTGGTGGACGCATTGGGATCGACATCAACTCAAGAACGCTATTTAAATTATAGGAAACCTGAACTCAAGGTACTTTGAATTATTACATTGATTGCATTCATCAGTAACGTGATTGATTGAGATAGCTAAACTAGGTTAGATATAGTGTCGTTATAGCATTGCCTTAGTTATAAAAGCAGTAAAAGGAGTTATAACAATATCGTAGATTTTGCCAACATGTTTACAAAACACTGCTATTCAAAAAATTCATTGTATCTATACTCAGTGCATTGATAAAGCGATGTGAGGCTACGAAGCGATCCCTTACAATGTTGCTTATTTTTACAAAACCATTACTTCCACCACCATCAAAGTCAGTGCTGCTATTGCTATTTTATTGCTATTTGCTATTTCTTCGTAATCACAAAAATCTGAAATGGCTATAACGTCATTAACGTGAGTAATTGTTTGTTTTAAACTGTAATTAAACTGTTTGTTTTTAAGTTGGAAATTCTTAACCAAAATATTAAAATTAAATTTTAGGCTAATTTTATAGAGAAATCTTCGGATAACACTGTCACTACTATAAAAGTCCTAAAGATTGTTGGTTATGTGATCAACGAATAATAAAATTCAGTTACTAGCAATTGCTGGGAAAGTCGCAAATATGCGTCTATGGCGGTCAACCATAGAAAACGCATAAATGAGTCTACTTCAGTGAAAGGGTTAAAAACGTTGGATTTGCCACTGTTTGTGATAGTAAACATGTACATTTCCTTCCGCAACTAAGTTACTTTTACTTATTTTTCCAGCTACGAGTACCACAGCTACAACAAAACTTGCACGGGTACTGCTACTGCGTTTTACCTACTAAATTTCTACATCGAAAAGGTTAGTAGGCCTACATCTTATTCAATGTTGCATTGCCTATGAATTGCCACAGTTCCACTGCATAACCTTTTCACTTGCGTCCACGTACAAATTTAGCTATTGGCCTACTGCCAGCCATTTTGCCGATATTGCTTCATAATATTTTTTCAATTTGAAACTCCATCTATAACATTTGTTTTGGTTATATAGTGGATTTTGCCAACATGTTAACAAGTACTGCTATGCAAAAAATTCATTGTATCTATACTTTGTGCATTTTGATTATCTGTGTAATCACAAAAATCTGAAATGGCTATAGTATCATCAACATAAGTGGTTATTTGTTTTTTAACTCGGACGCATTTAATGAACTCGCACAAACAATCTTCGTTTTTAAGTTGGAAATTCTCAAATAAAGATTTAAAATTAAATTTTAGGCTAATTTTATAGAGAAATCTTCGGACAACACTGTCACTACTATAAAAGTCTTAAAGATCGTTGGTTATGTTATCAATGAATAATAAAATTCAGTTGCTAGCAATTGCTGGGAAAGTGGCAAAAATGTGTTTACGGCAGTCGACCATGGAAAGCGCATGAATGAGTCTACTTCAGTGAAAGGGTTGAAAACGTTGGATTTGCCACTGTTTGTGATAGTAAACATGTTCATTTCAATCCGCAGCTGAGTTACTTTTACTTTCTTTTCAGCTACAATCACTACAGATCTACAGCTACTACAGAACTTGCATGGGCACTCCGAGCGTTGCGATAGGCGACGGTGAGAAGAAAGCGAGCAGTGTATATTACAAAAAAAGCACACCATCTCATTTAATTTTAGAAATGCTTGAAGCAGTGCAATGCCTTCCAAAAAGCCTACTGCCCAAACACAAGAACAGATTGATTCCCGTAGATAAAGAGACTGAATTCGCAAAGCAGCAGGTAGACAAACAGAAACTGCAGAGAAAACGCAGCTACACCCACAACAAAGCGGAACTGCTACTGCATCTGCTAGAAGTGCAGAAACTGCAGAACAAACACAGCTATGCCTACAACGAAACAGAATAGCAGCTGCTAGAAGAGCAGAAACCGCTGAACAAACACAGGTACAACGAGAGCAGGCCAGAATAGATGCTGCAGCCGCTAGAAGTGCAGAGACTACTGAACCGACCCAGCAGCGACTCAAACAGCTCAGAGCAGCCGCTACATCGGCCAGACGTGCAGAAAACTCCAAGCAGATGCAGCGGCGACAAGAACATAATACACTAGCTACAACAGCTGCTCGGTGAGCTGAACTTTTTGAGCAGATGAAACGGCGACAACAGCGAGATGCACTAACTCCAACAGCTGCTACCAGGCGCCGTGTATGGACAGAAAACTACACTTGACTACAGTCCTGCAACATAGTATAGGGCCGAATTTTTCTACGGGACGAATGGCCAAAAATGCTCCAGATGTAATGCCTTACGTTGAAAAGGCGAGAGGCCATATATGTAGTTTATATAGTAGATTTTATTGATAATAAATTTTATCAACACGACCACATTACTGCTGCAAAGTTTGTATATACAATGTTAAAACACAGGCTATAGACGAAGAACTGGTGAGTCATGATTAGTGTTTCAAGCATGTAGAAGTCTCAATTCAATAAATGCTGGTGACAGCTAAGCAGTGCAAAAGGAAAATATTTTCTAGAATTTCCTAAAATATGTAAAACTCTTCAATACTGCCAGTTTGAAGAATGTCAGTTTGCCTAGCAATGTCAATTTCGTTATCAGTTCTGTGTACAAAATTAGGACAATTCTGATTTGAGCGTTTCGAGACTGATGCATTGTAGACTAGCTGTAAAACACATTGCATATTTCCATTGGTCTCTTTAACATTATTGACATGTAGGACTGCATATGCGTATGCAGTCAGATCAGCACAAAAATTTCAGTAGATTGCATAGTTGGAGTTGTTTTACAGTATGAAAGACAACTCTCAATAAAACTATTGCTTTACGTAAATTTGTTCCCGAACACGGGTAATGCAGCTAGTTAACTATATTAGATGTTACCATATCTTTACAGAGCCCTATGCTTTATTTTTAACAGTAAAACGAAATATCCTATTTAAAGTACTCAATTTGGTTTCTAATCATCACTATGAATTTTGCAGAATATCATTCACATAAACTCGTGAGCAATATACAAGTGGAAGACAAAGTTTCTGCACCTTGCATTAACAACACATTTGAAGACGTTAGTTTGGTTGAAGGTGAGGAATAGGTAATTGTATTTATTTGTAGAATATTTTATGCAAGAATATTTCATAGCTCATATTTCTTATGTCTCTATTTGCCAATAAAAACTATTCCCCCGCATTTGTTGTTTATTGGCTAAGTAGTTCATTAATCAATGTGACGAGAAACACAGCAGCAAGTAATGTTTTGGTAGTTGTCTTAAAACTGTTTCTTACAATACAGTGTCATTAATATAGTTGTGTCAGTGATGTGCAATGGAAGCAGAATATTTCAATCAAAGTACTGATTGTGAAAAAGAGATATCGGTTCAGGCTAAAACTTCCCTTTTCTGTTTGCAGATAACATCATACGAGCAAGATATGAAAATCTCTTTGAAGATCAACTTTGTTTTCAACTCCAAGAGGTCCCTTTACAGTGCTTTGAAAATCTGAAACAGTATGTTTTGCTCAGTGATGTTGGTTTAACAGTTGTACCTTGTTATTATCTGGATTTCAAAATAAGATAGTGTGTTTAAGAGGTTCTATAACCAATACATAAAGTTTGTTTAATAACATTTAATCATGTCTGTTAGGTTAACATTATAAAATGTAATTATTGCTTGAAAAAGAATCATAATTAAACAAAAATTTCATGAAGGATGTTAAAAGCAAATGACATGTATCACAAACTGTATACCATACACGACGGTGATTTGAAGCTTTGTGCATTTTGCTTTAATAAGAAGTAGGGAGACAACATCTACTCCGTGTTCCATTTATTTCTTCATGGTTAAAACTGAATATTGAATTAGTTTTCATGGTATATTGACAAAATGTAAAATCTTGGAGGTTTGTTTTAGAATAAAGGTCCGACATGGTATCCGACATATGTTTGTTTCCTCCGCACCTGGTCAAATCGTCTATGTCTGTGGAGAGGATATCGAAAGAGTCCGCTGTGAGATTCAAAATGTCTTTTCAGGATACGGACTTGATATCAGAATAAAAAACCTTGGACTTTCTCAAGGAATTCCATATATATCATGGCTGGCTAGTCTTCGAAAGATTTTTGTGGACTATCAAAGTGGTGTTGTTCAAAAAGAAGCTGAATGTGAACTAATTGCAACAGCTCAAGAGAAACTACCCGATGGAAATCAGCTTGAACTAAAGTACGCTATTGTCCCAGCACACCTGCTGCAAAGCGGCATAGATGAAAGCAATCAACCACCAGTTTCAATAAACCTTGTTGAACCTGCCTTTCAGCAGTTCATCTACACCTTTGTTGAAGATGAGACTCAACCTTGCAAACTCCAGGCTACTCCATTGGTCAAGTACAGAATCACTACAGAAATCCAAAGTGATGAACAAAGTCACTCCCATATGAATGACATTGCTTTTCTGAAGTTAGAGCAGAACCCAAAACAAGCCCTGAATGGTGCTGTGGAGCCACTGCCTATTCCAAATCAATCCTATATCAACTTTCTCGCTCGTAGGCAATCTGTAGTGATGGTTGAAGGTCATGATGGACGAATTGTTCCATCGCCCAATGTTATGGGAAATGGCTGTTTGGTTTTGGGGCTTCACCTTGCCTTTGTGATTCCTTCTTCAGGATCCAACCAAACGCAGAGGTCTGTGAATGGAGATGAAATGATATTTGCATAAAACAAATATCAATTTATTTATGTAAATGTTAGGTTTATTGATTGTCATTTCACAAATAGGTACCAGGTTCATAGCGGCAAAAAGAGCTTATGTAATGAAAAAAAACGTGAAAAATTGAAATAGTTTCTGCAATTAGTTCTGAAATTTAGTGACCAATTGTAACACTTGACTTGCATGAAAGAAAGGCTTTAAATTTAATGAAATTCTTAGCAATCTAATGTTTAAAAAATTCCATTTTTTACATTCATAATTTAGCCATCAGCTTCAGCTTTTTCAAACATTTTAATGGCAAAACTTCAGTTTTCTTACTAAAAAAACTTGACAAGCCCAAAGTTCTTAGTATTCCAAAAGTTTCACAAAATTTCCATCATATTCATAATTTTCCCACTTTATTATTCAGTCACATGTGAGCGGATCTGCACAAAAAAAAACTTCTGCTGAATAACAAAGCTATGACACATTTTATATAAGTTTGTTTAGCCACTATCAACTTGGTGTAAAAGTTCTGTAGACACTATAGACAGTAATCCTGATATATCAGAGCATCGTGTTGCTAAGTAACCAACTATATAGTAGGATTTTTGTAACTACTAGCTGCTATTATTAGACATAATGATCATCATCAATAACTGATGAGATTAATTTACAGAGCTAGGAAGATAGGCAGTCTATAGAAGAAAATGAAAGTATACCGCGAAGGCGCCATACCAATTTAATCTTAACATTGCTTTACTCACTGTTTATTTTTCTATAAAAGATAAATGGCACCACGAGTAGCTGTGGCAAAACAACTGATGTTATAAAATTGAGTATTAATAATAAGTTTTACCCAGCTGGGAGCTAAATTATTAGCTGTCCTTCACAAATGCACAACACTAACTTGCATGCAAAAGTTTTTCAATAATGTTTCATATCTAATGCAATGATCTTCAACAAAAACCTTTGATCTTCGACATCCATACCTGATATTTTTTAGATAAACATAAAATTACTATCAAATAACTTTTTTTTGTCTTTGAAAATATTCAGTTATTAGCATGGTAATCGCAGTAGCCATGTTTGTGTATTTATTCTGTTAGTATTTAGGACACTCGCTTGCCCTTGATATTTTCTTTAAATGTTAGCTCATTGATCCGGACCTGCTAGATGTAATTTTTCATATGAAAATACACACAGATAAATCTGGAATTGTTGAAAACAGTTTGGTAACATTTTCATATGTATTTTTGGAATATATAGGTCGATATTTTTGGTTGGTTAAATACAAGAAAAGGTATTAACGACCTTCTGTAGTTAAAAATATAAGTTGCCAACAAATCATAACAGCTTCAAGAAAACGGGTTTTTCGAGAGGAAACCTTTGTTTAATGCACACATGAGGCCCTAGATCACTTTTTACTACTCTGCACTAATCAGTATATCAATTTTCACTTCTATTTAAAGGTTTGAAGAAGGTGACTCTGGAAAGGTTATACACATTCAATACAAAGACGGTCGTTGGATACCAATCGCTATGTTGGTAGGCAAATATACAGTAGAAATACCAGAGTATGGATCAAGCATTTACATTGCTATTATTCTGAGTGAAGCACTGAATGAGATAGAGAGAGACTTTGGTGACATCTTCTCTGATATCCAGCTTCATCCAACATCATCTCTCTATTCTGGTTTGAGAAAAGTTCTTTCCAATTTTTCGTAGCATTCCACATGTCAAATGTTGCTCTAAATGTTAATTACTGCGTTATGTGGTAAATACTGTCAGGTGTGTCAAGGATTGCTTTGAACATCACAATGTGCTTTGCGTGTCTTTTAATACACTCAGGGGCAGATTCTGCAGTTTTAAACAGATTCCTTGTTCAACACATTTATGTACATCGGGTTCTGTTGCTGGTTAAGTACTACTTATGTCACAATGGTGCCTTAGCCGTGTGAAGTGTTACACATCTGTGTCAACTTCTCCTACTAACTAGCAGCTGACTGATATAATGATTATTAACTTATAACTTAATACTTAGTTAACAATAAATAAGTTGAATCAGTCATTAAGAAAACTTGACAAGAAAATAAGAACGTCAATGAAATGATTTATTAAACGACTGTTGACTTACTATATAAAACAAAGTGCTCCCAGTTTCCTGTCAAACACTAGCATTTGTGTTACCTATTTATAAAAATATAGTTTGTTGTAAAATGAATAAACACTGTTAAAAATTTATGCAGAGCAAAACAAATTACATTTCTAAACTGAACCGCGATCAACGACAGCTTTACTGTTTCTGTGACGTTTGTGTAATAATTTTGTTTAGTTTGATCGCTCTTTTAGCTTGGTGATCTTTATGAGTTTTTAATGTAGTTTATGGCTATAGGCAATCATGTTTTGTTACCCTCTTATGACTTAACATCATATTTACAATAAAACAATACTTAGTGCACAACATCACTGTATATATAGTTGCATTGCATAGGTTTGGCATAAATAATTATTGTTGTATAGGTGAAGGGACGGAGCTGACTTCTGAAGAAAAGCTTAGCATATCAAGTGCAGCAGAGTTAAGATATAACAAGGAAAGGTAACAAATAACAGTAAAATATTTTTTTAACGCAATGGCACTCTATTCTCAATCCTTTTCTCTTAGTAACGTTTTATCAGAGGAGACGTTCAACTCAAGGGTGGCATTGCACTTTTCAAGTAGCTTGTCAAAGAATTAGTAAGCCAAATTTATCCCTTTTCTGGGCAGAGAAAATGCCGACTATATTTTACACTCAACTTCGAGAGGAGCGGCAATAACTCTCCTGGGTGCAATAAATCTACTATAAATTAGCTCAAAATTGTTGTAGATCTCTGAAGCTGAGAAAAAATCCTTCAGCTGATATTTTTCCAGGCAATTATCTTATGTTGATGTTATGGCCTGCATTGCAATTTGTGGGAGCTTTCAATTATCTATTTATTTCTCAACTTGAAAACATGTTTTTATTTTATAACTATATGTAAAAATGCGGCATTAAAGTTTATTGCACTCATTAATATATTTGCAGCAGTTTGCAGCCAAAACTGTCTGTTCAGGTTCAACTAGCACTTTCAATTAACGCTCGAAACAAAAGTATTTGCATCATTTGCTTGACAGATTGTGTTCTGACCGTTGATTTCATATGAAATCATTGTATATTCTGGCTGCCTATTACTTTTCAAAGTGTCTGCTGACCTCAACTGTTCATTTGTATTGCTAAATTAGTTGATATTAGGGTTCAACCAATTTTTTAGCAGAGCGAAACTTTTACGCACCGCTTTTAGAGCACATTTGCGAAAAAATAATAATTAACTTTCAGCACAAGTTACAGTTAAATTAGTGGTACAGTTTCCATTGTCATTTTAAACAGCTTTTTTCATACATCAAAATATCAAGACCACATTAAACAAGGAACTATTTTTAGTCTGAGGCAGTTATCACATATTTTTATGAAATTGGTTTCAAAGCATTAAAGAAAACGTCATAAGCTTTTGAGCTAAAAAACAGACTTTGATACAAACAGCAGCCAACCACAAAATAATCAGGTGTTATTGATGTAACTGAGTCATTATCCAAACTATTTTGTATACACTTTTACCGATCCCATCCTATTGTGGGTTTGTAATTATCAAAGAAAGTCAAAGCGCCGGTCAAAAAAGGTGGTGCTTAAGTAAAGGGTGACACTCTAATTTTCAACACTTTTTCCTATAGTGCCAGTCAACTTTAGGCAGCATTAAAAAAAAGACGGTGTTCAAATAGTTGTTCTCCGGGGTGTAAGATGTTTCTTGAGAGTGTCATTACCCACTAAAATGTTAAGACTACTTGGAAGAAGGTGGTTTTCATGTTAAGCTGATTTATTGTTAAAGGTAGACCTGCTACAAAAGTCATATTACAGTTATTTGGTATCAAAAGGTTCATCGTGTCTTACTCTGCTGTGTTGTTGGTGAAAAGTATGTGGAAATGTGATTACAAGCTTTTAAAAGCTCAAATAACGAACCGTGAATCGCAGCCAAAACAAAAACGCCGTAGGTTGTGATCTCTCCAAAACGGCTCAAATGGGACGTAGTTGAACACGACGTGCTTCTGTTTACACTTTCATGCAACCTCATTCGGCGAAATATTTTCACAAATATAGTTCACACATTCAATAAAATCGAGTCTATTGTCCATACACATATATTTCATCGTCATTGTAATGTTGTTACTTTGAGCACTGATATCTCAAAACCTAGCCTAAAAACAAGTTTAATTTTTTAACCTTAGCTTGAAAGGGTGCATTTCACCCTCTGGTAATAATGAGGAGCCTGCTGGTCCTCTGTGATAATCAAAAAATGCTGCAGAAATGATTTGCTCCATTTGGCAGGAAGTATGGGTCACATGATCAGATTACGACTAGATGATTAGACCAAGCTGAAACGAAACTGTACAGTAGCGAGCATCTATATTTGATAATGGCTTTCTGGTAGAACCGAAGTGTTTGTCATAAACTATTGCTACGATATGTTTTATATTGAGCCTTTTATTGACCTTTCACTTCACATGATAACATCATGTATCAAAACAATAACCATGTCGAGTTGAGTACGCCATAGAAATAAAGGGATTCTCAGCCACAGTGTTTTTTTGATTGCTGCGATTATCTGATTGTTTTTGAGATTTCAACAGCTTGTAATCCCATTTCTACCTATTTTGCACCTACAACACAGCAAAGTAAGACAAGAGAAACCTTTTGATAAGTAATAAATGTAACATGAATTTTGTTGCAAAGCAACCTTTATTTCCAGGCTGAATCATGAAAAGCAAGTAAAACGGTATAAAATTTTCTTCTGTTACAATATTTGTTATACCCTTGTGTGTGAGAAATTTTTGAAAAGTTTTTTTTAATAAAAACTGCTTATTATAATTTTGTTTTATTTACTTGTTCTGAAAACTCAAATGTCTGCATGCATATCAGCATGGCAGTAGATGATTCCATTACCCTGGACTGAATTAGCACAGATGATTGCCGTGTTGAAATTAGAGATCATCATTTATCTGCATATCTAATGAACTGAGCTATTCTTTTCTGTTTGCACTGAGCTCATCTTTGCGTCACATTCTCTCTTTTTTAAGGATCATCACATCTTAATAAATCAGAGTCGTAATTGGTCAACTGTAGATTAGTGTCATAGCTCAGGCAAGTAATGTTTGTGATGTATGGTTGTTGCTATTAGATTACACAGCATCATCGCCTTTATCACAGCTTTTGGATCTTGTTAGCAACTTTCCACATCATTTAGGAACGTGGCGAACATAGAAAAATAATGAAGAGAGAATATGTTGGTTGTAATACTCCACATGCGCAGAAAATTTTGCAACAATAACTTATGCAACATTTGAGGCTATTTTTTAAGATTTTCACTATTTAGAAATTTTTTTGTAATCTTATTTTTGAAATAAACTACAATCGAAACACAAATGCCTGTTACAGATTTGCGTCATTTACCAATCTTAAAGAATTAAAAATCGAGGATACCAGATTGGATAGCAGTGATTTTAAAGCTTTAGAGAAACTTACATCATTAGAGAGGCTCAGACTACAAAGATGTAAATTCCCAAGAATCAGGTCAGTCTGTGAAAATGAAACATTAAGCAGTCAATTGGCTTATGCAAATTATTGCAGAAAGTTTTATCAAATTATTTGTTTCACAGCTAACATTGATTAAAGTTTTTTTTTCTTTCAAATTATGTTTTCAATTCTCACTTTTAAAAATATGGATATTAGTTTTCATTACTTCAAACTCTTCTTCACAGTTTTATTTCAAAATACTACCACTTTTGACTGTTATTTGAAGATTGTCCATACCAGCATAGAATATCATGCAAATTTTTGTTAAAGCGTTTACAATGCTTTTCTTAAAGCGTTTTTGACTTTTTACCATTTATTATTAAAAATTGTGTGCAACCGCATCGAAGGTTATGTTCCAAAAACTCAAAAGAGTTAGTTGAAGGGTTGAAATTCACGGTGCATCGATTTGTTACATTGTTAATCATTTTCTTATCATAAACTAAAGTCCATAGTAAATATTATAATAAACGATAAATGTAAAATACACTTTTGGTGACTTTTCACTAATTTTTGTACTAATCACGCAATATCAAGCATTTAAGAAATGCAAAGAATGCTGAACTAAAAGGTAGAGCAGGCATTGTATCTCTTTCATGCATTGTGGGAGGGATTTAGCTGATTAGAAATATTTACTTCTTTGCCATTCGGAGGTATTCAGCACACCGACTGCCAAATTTGAATTTTAGGAGAAATTTTTGTTGATATTTTAAGGGGAAAAAAAGGATCATCAAGGGGTCGACAAACTATTAGGTTTCACATTGTAAGATTAAATGAACGAATAATAGGGGTATCACGAAAGATTTTTTGATTATGCAAATATAAACTGGCTGATTCTCAAAAGCCATTTTATTGTGAAAGTTTGGAGATTATATAGGAGGGATGATCCCATTAACTTCTTTTTATAAGCTTTTTCAGCATTTGCCAAACATAAAATAGATAATAATTTACTAATATCATGAAATAACCAAATCTATTACTCTAAAACTTCACGTTAACTCTTTTGCTACCAAATTTATTTTTAGCTTAGCTTAGAACGTATTTTTTTTATTCACACAAATGTTGACATAACGTCACTAATTTTGTGATAGCTTGAGAAAGAACGAAGATATCAGTTTAGTTTAGTGAACCGGTTTTGAAAAAAACAGAAACTTGATTAGGAAACTAAAAAAGATCTTAAAGTAAATTCATTTAAAAATGGTAAGTTTTTACAAACTTCACCACCATTATTTTGCCAGCAATTTCAATAGTCGTATTTTGACTGTCGCCTTAATATTTGGTTACCATTACTATTTTCACATGAAATACATGCACTAGAAGAGTCAGAATCACTTGATATATAGTTACTAGAGACTCAATGGCTAAGAATGTTAGAAGCTTCTACAGCTGTAAACGATCACGGTATTCTTTTTTGCCTGTCATTTTTCTGTGGTGACCTTTCTGTTTGATAATCAGTGAGCCGCTAGTGAGAGGCCTAATGATCAGTCCATATCGTTAGCAAAAAGTTTGTTTTTATGGAGACCAAATCTTATTGGTCTGTCTGAAGCGAAAGCTGAGTAATCATAGATAAACTAACGCACTGTCTAAAAAGCGATGTATCAGCTTCCGGCGACAAATAGAAGGTAACCCGAGCCGATACATCAACTTGCGGTAGCGGAAGAGTTAATATAAAAGAAAATAAAAATATTTTCCAAGTGTCTAGAACTGCTACGGAAAAAAAGTCATTTATTCTTTTCTGCAATGAAAAGTTACTAGCCGGTTGATGGAGATTATTTTACCCTGAATTTTAATCACTGTAAAACCTCTATTTGAACGCCACCTTTATCCGAACGTCGCCTTCTTCTGAACGCCACCTTTACTAACTCGCTACTTTAAGACGAAGGTAAATACATGTAAATAAAGTCCCATCCTTAAATTAACGACACTACTACTTGACTTCTCTGAGCTTTATGAACCCATAATTGAAAGTAACCAATAGAAAAGTGCATTACAAAATTTGATGATTCTAATGATAAAAATCTCACCCAAATGTATACATTGCATATTTACATCAATATTCTAAGGAGTAGCTGCTAATAAATTGTACCAAACTCCTGCATGACTGACTAACCTATCTTAATTTTTTTATTGCCATTTCCTTTACAACAATGTGTTAGGAGAAGTAAAATAAAATATTTTTACAGGATTTACCCTGCCCTGATTGAATAACTATAGCAATTTTATGGTTACCTATGACTGTTTGCTACAGCTTTGATTCACTGACCAAGCTGAAAGAACTGGAAATCAGCAGAAATAAATTGAATTCTAGTTCACTTGTGGGTATGGAAAAGCTGAAGTCATTAGAAAAGCTGGACTTGCACTCTTGTAGCTTGCCAGAACTTCCATATAGGTCAGTTTCTATATAACCTCCGTTGGTCGACTTGTTAGGGTTTTTTGCTGATGGATGTTTGCTTGCTTATCGGCGAGATTTTTTCTTATGAAAAACTTGCATACAATTTGTTGAACTTTTTTGGAAGTTTTATCATCGCTCAAAATTTATAGTATATTATTATATAACATTCTATATATCTAAAACATCAAAACTTTAAGATACGCAAATTGCCTCATGATATATTTACACTTTTGTGATATCTTACCTAGATGCAATAGTATGCGGCAAAATGACCACATTATGGTCATAAGATGCTCAAGAACAGGTACGATAGCCCAGCATAATGTGACATTTTATGGCTCCAGATTGACAGGAATATATTAAACTGCTTTGGCGTTTTGCATCCTTTCATATTTCACAGGTTTTTTTTCCCAGTAATATTGTAATACAAGAAATTCCTCTGTCATACAGCCCATGACTAAATTGATAATGGGAAAAATAAAGGGTACTGCTGGTTGAGAAATTCAATATTAACAATCAAATGGCACTGCAGTGAAATAAGAAAACTGCAATGGTAGCTGCAATGGTAGCTGTAATGTACTGGGTGTTAATATGTACAACAAACAGCAACAATGAAAGGAAAATAATATATGTTTTTATTTTTCCCCTGCAATAGGAGAAATGCAATATTAGAAGTGAAATGGCAAGCTGGTGTAATATAAACAGTTTGAAAGTTGGTTGTATTGAATGTAGAATGGTTTTGACAGTGATCTGTAACAGAAAGCAAGCATTACCATTCACATGCGTCTGGAAGTTTTTTGCAAACTGGAGCGAAGTGAAAAAATTGGTCATGATCACAGAAACCATGGTTAAGTCGGTTGTGTAAGATTTAGAGTAATCTACACTATGAGAAGTAGAACATTCTCAGTTATTTTGCAAAAAAAAATATTTCAGTTTAATTACAGCAAATTCTATGCTCAATAAACTGAATGCATGTTTACCATTACTGCAAAAACATAGTTCTGAGAAAACTGGCATTAAAGTTTGAGAAATGAAAATCAATGCACAATTTTGTTTACATTTCAAAATGTCATAGCAACCATTATCAATAAATTGTGATATTTATTTAGATTTTTGTATTTATATCTAAAGAATTATGCTGAAGTTAAAAATCTAAACAGATTTTTTTTGGTTGTCATAGAAATAGCTGTATATCTAAAAGAAAATGTAGGCCTTTTACTTAATTTTGCAGATATTAAAAACGGCTTAGCAGTAGGCCTACCACAATATTGAGCACAGCTCTAGTATCATCAACAATATCCTTAGAAAAATAATAACAGTAACATATTGCACATCATCTGTCACTATATACTTCGATCTTATAAATTCGAATGATTATTCTTATAATTAATTTTTATAATAATCTTATAAAATCGAATAACTATTCTTATAATTAAATATTGTAATAATCTTATAAAAATCGTTAAAAAATATCATCGTCATTTCCTTTACTTTCACTGCTTTGGACATCAGTTGGAATATCAAAGTACTCGTTATAAGTGTTCAAAACGTCAGAGTTATTTTTAAAATTGGCAAAAAAGAAACGATTACTTTTCAGTACTTTTAAGTTACTTACAGAAACCTTCAGCAGTTGGACAATGCCATAAACTGCTGAAATGTGCATGTTTTTTTCGTGAAGCGCGCATGACTCTACTATCTGTCGCACGGCTTTGTCGGCGTTTTGTTGGCGGGTCTTAAATTTGTTTAAAAAAGACTTGTCAGGTTTTAATGGCGATTTTAGGCCAAATTTATCTGTTTTGTTATGTATAGTCCAATCAGATGAGTAAGTTTTAAGATATTGTCTACACTTTTCAAAGACTTGGTAACATATTTAAACAGGTTTATATGTGTTTTGTATCGTTATTATACTTAAACGACTCCACACAAAAATGGTTATATTTTTTGATGAGATTTTGGTACAAGGGTTTGGGTACGGCCATAGATAAATAATTTTCGGGAGTTGTGTGTACAGAGGCATTTATCATCAAGCTCCCTAACACATGCTTCGCTCGTGTTTGCTGCGAGAGTACATACGACACCACAGACTGTTTCTTTGCATTTTTTTGTTTTCCAACCATTACCCAAATACAATAATCTATGATTTTTAATAATATTTATCTTTTAAATTTGTGTGGTGTTTTTCTTGAAGGCCTACTGAAAATGGCATATATTATTAGGCGCAATAACGTATGATACCAGGTAGCCTACATACTTATTGTGGTACTTAATTCTTAAACCGCTATAGGTAAAAATAACATCGTTCAATAGATGTGTAGATATTAACACCATAATTGTATTGAAGGTAAGAACTCACAACAATACACTCTGCACCTAGTACTTTACATATAATGATGATACATATTATTGGAGATCATAAAACACTAAAAAAACTAAATACGCTACAGTCACCATAGCTAACCATTACTACTAAGCTCAACATAATATAATGAGCAATGAGAATATTCTGCAAGAACATTGTAAGATATGTAATAGCGTGGCGGATTTTATCGTGCCACTTTCACAGTTACCCATAAGTCGAGTAAATCACGAAGACCGAGTTGTTATCTGAGCACACAATGTATATTTACATGATAAACATATTTGTATTAATACAACAAGGTCCAGCATGCATACTTAAATAATAAACAGTATGAGAATATAGTGTCTATCGTATGCAGAGAGCTGCGCTGCTCTGCCTGCCTTTCCAATTGTCCTTTCTTTTATCTTCTTTGCTCTTTGTTGGCTCCGCCCTCTTGCGGTTTTGATTCCCGCCCTAGCATTTTCTGGCTACATGACCCGCATCTATCCTATCCTTATTGCCGGCCTAGCCTTCGGGCAAGAGGGGGAGGCCTGGCCGGGCCTGTCAATTGACTGTCACGCTGGCACCGGCTCTACTTGCGATGCTCTTCCTTCACACTCTCCTCCTTAGGACTGGCCACGGAGGCCATCCTACCGACACCGGAGGATGAGAATATCTGGGCCCAGAGCCAGTGCTGTCGAGCCTCTTCCTCCCACAGGGAGACCGTGTCCTCCAAGAACAGTAGCTGCTCTGCCTGCTTCCGGGCCAACTCTGACTGGCTTTTTTTTCACCGCCTATTGTTTTTTGCTGTGAGATTTCCTCTGCTTGCCTTCTGGCCAGCTCCAGTTTGAGCTGGCAGTCCCTCTCTTGTCTTTTTGCGCAGGCCCCTTTTCTGTTTTGATCACGTCGCGGCTCGAGTGTAGCTGGTGCTTGGCCTAGCTTTTCCTTGCAGGCATAGTAAGGTTTAAGCCAGCCCTCATTTTGGATAGAGGACTGGCCCTGTCTCCCAATCAATGCCCAGGCCTTTATGATTTTAAAAGGGTCCACGTATTTGGCCAGTCATTTAAGGTCTTCTCCTTTTTGCCGGCGCTTGTTCAGAAGCCACACCCACTCTCCTGGCGCGTATAGTGGTGGCTCTTCTTTGTCCTCCTGTCTCACTGTCGTTGGGCCTCCCTCAATATCTTGTGAGCTGCTTCTAACCTCTTCTGCGTCTCCTGTACATACTGGTAGGAAGACCACTCTTCGAGCGGAAGCGGGCAGATTTCCAATAGGTCAGGGAGGCATAACTCTTGGCCGAACATCAGCAGGTTTGCTGTTTTGCTCGTAACAGAGTGTGGCGTACCCTTATTGGCCCGCATCAGCAGGGGCAGCAGTCTGTCACACTCCTCCTGTCCTCGTGTTAGCAGAAGCGCTTGTAGTGAGTCTCCAAGTTGCCGGTTGCTTGTTTCCGCAATGCCGTTAGCCTGAGGGTAGTACGGTGTGGTGCGCGTTTTTCCACTCGCCATATCAGGCACAGTTCTTCCATCAGTTGGCTCTTGAACCGTGTCCCTTAATCTGTATGTATTTGCTTCAGCAAGCCCATGTAGCAAAATACTTGCTCGTCCAGCACATTGGCAACTACAGGAACCGTGGCATCCGGGAGGGCCAGTGTGTCTTGCCACCGAGTGAAATAGTCTGTAAAGCACCAGGATCCACTGGTTCCCTCTTGGTGTCTCCGGCATCGGTCTAACCAGGTCTACTGCCACCTTTTGCCAGGGGCGACCTGCGTACAACCTCTGTCGGCTACCTGCTCTCCTGTGTTGCTACTGTGCTTAGTCCCCTTGCAGACCTCACAGCACCTAACCTTTCTTCTCATCATGGTCGTCATACCAGGCCAATACCAGGTCAGTCGGAGCCGGCTGACAGTTTTTCTTATCCCAGAGTGGGCCAGGGTGAGAGTCTGCCAAACGGCAGTTTCTCGGACCGAGTGAGGTGGGAGGCAGACCGAGCACCACCTTGGCTGGCTGTGTGGAGCAGTACGTGCCTCCAGTACCCCATTCTGCAGCCGGAAGAATGGGCCAATGCGGTGTAGCTGCTGCAGCTCGAATCTGTCCAATTCCATATGCTTGAGCGTGAATTCTGTTGCCTGCTGCGTAGAGAGGTACATGGAGGCTACTGGTCCACGTCCAGCGGCCTGCATGCGTGCCAAGTCTCCTGTGGCGGTTTCCCTAGTGCTCATCCGAGCTGTCCCACAAAGTCCCGGGGTGGCTTCGGCCAGCCACGTGCTGTACAATAACGTAATGGTAAATTAAGTGTAATAACATAATATAACGGCAAGTGGTGGATAAGTTTACATTAGTATTGACTTTTAGCAATCAATTACCTCAGCAACTTTCCTTTGCATGGCTGAAATTTCCAATAATTTTATTTCCCGGAAATTACATTTCTGTGACTCTTCTATTCCATGAACTGAACTGAACCATAACTTTATCAAACATTGTACCATTTTTCATAACAAAAGGCTTATTATTAAGTTATTGAAACTGGTTTTACTTAGTTTCTGAGCTGTAATTTAGGGGTAATTATGGACAAGTGTTTTCCTGGAATTTCACCATGCACCATGTCCATTCAGGCACAAAAAAACACCTGCGCATAATGCGTGCTTTTGATTTTTTCAATTAAAGTTGTTTCAAATAAATTTTCAGTTTTTATTTCAATTCGTCTTGTCCTTATTTAGACGGTGTACCAACGGAATGAGAGATTGTATTTCAGTTTACATTACAGAGTCTGTAGAAAATATGTAAGTACTAAGACCCACGAACCGTTGCACATGTCTCCATAATCAAAATTTTATTTTGTTACACTATAACAGTTTTGAATAAAAGATAATCTATCTGATAAACTAATCATCCATCTTTAATTACCATTAAAACCTTTGGAGTTTTTGGGCTTTCCCAATTTCCTAATTCCAAACGCCCAACTTCATGTACCTGTAATGATTAAACAGTTTTAATTGTTCATACTGTTATTGCTTGCATACATTATTAGTCTTGATATGGACATGTATGGTACATGTACTGTGTTGACATCTTGTGACAGTGATCTTCATTGATTCAGCAGTGCATATTTTAAATATTACAAAAGATTAAGAAGGTGTTTGGGGGCAGCATAAAAAGTTTCTGGGACCACATGCAACTCCAGGGCCACCAGTTGCACAGCACTGACTTAGTATGTCATCTTGGTAAATATTTTTTGATTTAAATTATGCTGGTCTTGTTGTGTAGCAATATTGTGGATACTTAGAGCTGCTTTTAGTTGCCTTCAACCGCCTGGTACAGCTCAACAATTATTAAACATCAAGTTTGAAGCTTTCATTCATAGCTAAATAAAGACTCCCTTATTAATTAATGCTCTTCAGCTTTCTATTGGTCAAAAATTTATATAAATACTCAAATCTTTTTTCTTTGCTTAGGATTAATGATGCATGCAACTAATTTTGAATGAAATATTATTTTTTTTAAATTTCTAAATTTGGGCACCATTAAATTTTGGACATTAAAGTCATTAATAAAATCCTTAAACTTTAACAAGTGAGCATAACCAAGCTTTAGATCTTTGACCTGTCCCATATAAACTCTGATTTACTGCTACATGGTATTATCAGTTGTCAGTAGGGGTACACAATTCCCAAAAAAAGTCTGACGAAGGTCAAATGAATGATTGGCTGGGACATTTTCTTAAGTGAGGATATTTTTTAAGTTTTGAATCAAGTCATACTTGAATAATTTCATGTGATAAACAGTAAAGCTTAGGTGATGGGATTTATGAAAACTTTTGTATGGCAGCTGTATTAATAAATAGCTCATGACTGTGGAATGCATTTTTAATCAGATGGTTTGCCTGCTCTTTGATCTATAAAACTTCATATTTAAAAATATGTTTGGAGGCTGTGCCATAAGATTTTTATATGTTTGAAACAAAAATTGTATATTTTCTTAGTGAAAGCAGCTCTTTGATTTTTCAAATCACAAGCATAATATATTAATACTAATAAAGATTTAATTGGCTCGAATGAAACTAACTGAAACAGATGCAGACAATCCTACCATTTAGTACAAAACATAAAGGAATTTTTACATAATAAACTTTTCATGTCGCAAGTCAAGAAAGTAGTATCACTGTTACAACTGATGCAAATATTCACAATTTAGCACTGAATTGGATTTCCATAAGAATTTACAATATTTACTAACTTTTAATGCATTATTAATGTAACAAAACTGTGTTGTATCAGTTTTCATTAACAGTTTCTACTTGTTCTTTCATGAATCAACCAATTTCATAGCTTGACAAGTAACATTAATAAAGACTTTATCTAAATGATGAAATCAGGTAATTTCGTTATGCTCTACTTACGCTCATAGTTAGTTATAAATATAAAAATAAATATTCGGAAGTTTATATATTGTATTTTCTGTGATACTTAAATGGCATTATTTTTGAAAGATCTAAAATGAATATAAACTGATGAGAGAGCTCACAACTGCTGACATTCAGTGTGAGAATAATATAACAACAACATCATATTTTATGTTTTAACCAAGATAAGCATGACTAACTGAACGCTTTGAAATTTTTAAATGGTATTTTAATCAGCAGATTCCCTTTTATTTTTGTGACCAGAAGTTTAAATGGTAGGTATAACCTTAATTGATAAATAAGTCACACTATGTTACAGCTTCATTAATAAATAGCTTGTGACTGTGAAATGCTTTTTTAAACAGATGATTGGGAAGCTCTTTGATCAATAAAATTTAATTTAAAAAAATAGGTTTTGAGGCTGCGTCATGAGATTTTATTTTTTTATAACAAATTGTTTATTTTACATTAAAACCTGATCTTTGATGTGTCAAATCATGAGCGTAATGTATTAATAATAATAAAGAACTTGTGGAACTAACTGAAAACATATACAGCCATGCCTACCATTTAGCACAAAACGCAAAAGCATGTTTCACATAATAAACTATCTTTTAAGTAAGTAGGGATATTGCTACAACTAATGAAAGCATTCACAATATATCATTGGATTAGATCTCCATAATAATTTACAATAGTTAATAACTTCACTGAATTATTAAGGTAATATAACTTCGTTATATCAGCTTTCATTCACAGTTTTTACTTGTTTTTTTATGAATGAACTGATTTCATAGCTTGTTGGGTAGAGTTAATAAAGTACTTCTTCTAGTTAATGAAATCAGGTAACTGTGTTATACCTAAGTTAAGCTTAGCTCATAAATATTTTTACTTATGATAAAAATATGTATCTGAAGTTTTTATGTTGTTATTTATCTGACACTTTAATTACAAGGCAATCAGAGCAATCTAAAATGAATATAAACTGATGAGTTGGCTCATAACTGCTGACCATTAATGTGAGAATCACATGAAAACAACATGATAATTCATATTGTAACCAAGATACGTATGACTTACTGACTCTTTTAGAGATTTCTGAAAAGTGTTATAATCAGCAGATTTGCTTTTGTTTTTCATGACTAAAATGTAAATGGTAGGTATAACCATATTTGGTAAGTATGTCATATTGTGTTACAGATTTGATTCACTGACCTATATATCATAGTTGAACATCAGATGCAATGAAATTTCTTCTTCTACACTTCACACACTGACAAGTTGATGTTGCCTAAAATTATAAACAAACAGAAAACTTTCTTCTTATAGAATAATACCGGCAAAATTTTTATTATTTACGACTATTTGTCAGGGGTTCACTCACCAATCTAAAAGAGTTGAATGTCAGATAGTTACATGTATTACTCTGACCTGATTAACTACTGTTAGAGATATTATGGTTCCATTTGCCTGTTTGTTACAGTTTTGATTCACTGACCAATCTGAAAGAGCTGGATATTAGCTCGAATGATCTGGATTCTGATTCACTTGTTGGTATGGGAAAACTGGTGTTATTAGAGAAGCTCGACCTGAGTTCTTGTCACTTGAATAAACTTCCATTTAGGTCAGTAACTATATACCCTCAATCAAACAACCTAGCAAAGTTCCATGCAAAATATTTTTGCCAAATTTTATTGAACATAAAATGCACTTAGTAGTAAACTAAAGTTAACTACTTGTGCGCTATTTTCCTATAACCCTAAATATAATAGTACAAATACAAGTTATTATATTGCTGCCTTTAAATATAATTTATGATTCTCTGGTATCATAATAGATGTTTATTATAAATAGTGGTAAGTTTTAGCGCTGATAGTTTTGGTTCTTTAATCCCCAAGTGGAAAACTAAATGAGTAATTAATTCACAGGAGCTAATTTACAAATTAAATTTCAAAAGAAATATGACAAAGTTTCTATGAATGATTGACTGTCACTGTTTTCGAGTTAAGATATTTCTTGAGTTTGGAGTGAAGTCATACTTGATTATATTATAAACAGTAATGCTTAGTTGATGAGAGGTAAGAAACAACTTTATTGCAGCTGTATTAATAAACACATTGTGACTGTGAAATGCATTTTTACAGATATTTGGCCAGCTCTTCAATCTATAAATTTCAATTTTTAAAAATAGGTCGGGAGGCTGCGACATAAGTTTTTATTTGTTAGAAACAATTTTTTTATTTTTCAGTAAACCCTCTCTGTGATGTCTCAGATCACAAGTATTATATATTAATGTTAATGATTAATTAGCTCAAGTGAAGTTAACTAAAAACAGATGCAGACATTCTTAACATTTAGCACGAAACATGAAGTACGTTTCATATAATAAACTTTCTTTCAAGTAAGAAGCGTTATTATTACAACTAATCAAAACATTCATTGTATATCACTGAATTAAATTCCCATAATAATTTACAATACAAGTTTTTAATGCATTTTTAAGGTAATGAAACATTGTTATATCAGCTTTCAAAACCAATTTTTACTTGCTTTTTCATGAATCAACTGACTTCATAGCTTATTGAGTAACATTTATAAAGTACTTATTTTAGCTGATGAAATCATGCAACTGTTTTATGCTTTACTTGCTCTCAGCACATAATTATGTTGTTTATGATACAAATACGCATGTAAAAGGTTATATTTTGTATTTTATCTGAAACTTGAATTACATTATTTTAAAAAGATCTGAACTGAATATAAGCTGATGAGACAGCTAACATCTGCTGACCTTTAGTATGAGAATTTGACTGTTTGTTACAGATTTGATTCACTTACCAATCTAAGAGAGTTGAATGTCATATAGTTACATGTATTACTGTGACCTGTTTGACTACTTTTACATATATTATGGTTCTCTATGTCTGTTTGTTGCAGCTTTGATTCACTGACCAATCTGAAAGAACTGGATATCAGCAGGAATAAACTGGACTCTGATTCGCTTGTCGATATGGAAAAGTTGGTGTTGTTAGAGAAGCTCAACTTGAGTTATTGTTTCTTGAAGAAGTTTCAAATTAGGTCAGTATTAATGTACAGTCAATCGATTAACCTGGCAAAGTTCTATGCTAATTATTTTAGTCAAAGTTTAATGAACATAAGACACAATTAGTAACAAGCTAAAATTAACTATTTGTTTGCTATTGCTTCTATTACCTTAAATATAATAGCACAAGTAAAGGTCATTACTTTGTTGCCTCTGAATATCAGTTCTGATTCTCTTGTGTCATGATAGATGTTTATTGTAAACAGTGGTGAGTCTATAGCGCTGATAATTTTTGTTCTTGAGTCACCAATCGTGAAACTAAATGAGTAATTAATTCACAGAAACTATTTTAGAAATTGAATTCCAAGTGAAATATGACAAAGGTCAATGAATGATTGACTGTTACTGTTTTCAAGTTAGGTTATTTCTTAAATTTTGAGTCAAGTCATACTTGAATATGTGATAAGCAGTAATGGTTAGGTGATGAGAGCTGAGAAACAAATTTTTATGGCAGCTGTAGAAATAAATAGTTCGTGACTGCGAAACGCATTTTTAATCAGTTGGTTTGTCTGCTCTTTGACCTATAAAATTTCACATAATTAACTTTTTACATAATAAATTTTCTATTTCCCCAGTCAAGTAAGTATTGCCATTGTTACAACTAATGAGCACATTGTTACTACAGCGATGGATTAAATTTCCATAATATTTTACAATATGCACTAAATTTCAAAGCATTATTAAGGTAATAAAACTTTGTTTATCAGCTTTCATTAAAGGTTTCTATTTGTTTTTTATTTATTAATCAACTGATTTCATATCTTGTTGAGTAACATCAATGAAGTACTTTGTTTAGTTGATAAAATCAGGTAATCGTGTCATGCTTTAGTACACGAAGCTCATAATTAGTTTGAATTATAATAGAACTATGCATTTTGAAATTTATATTATCTATTTTAACTAAAAATTTAATTTTATTATTTCAGAAGATCTAAAATAAATATAAACTGATCATGCAGTTCCCAACAGCTGACTTCCAGTGTAAAAATAACATTACAACAACATTATACTTCATTTTTTAACCAAGATGAGCATGACCTACTGACAGTTTTAAAAATATATAAAAGGTGTTATGATCAGCAGATTCACTTTTATTATTTGCTACCAGAAGTTTAAATTGCAGATATAGCCATATGTGATACATACATCATATTATATTACAGATTTAATTCACTGATCAATATATTAGAGTTGAATATCAATTGCAATAAACTGTTTCTTTTTACCCTTACACACTGACTAGTGGGTGTCACCTAAAAATATAACCGACACATAATACTTTCTTCTTTTTGAATATACCAGCAATTTTGTGGATATTTACAACTTTTTGTTACAGATTTGCTTCACTCACCAGTCTAAGAGAGTTGAACATCAGTTGGAATAAACTGCGTTCTGATTTACTTGTCGGCATGGAAAAGCTGGTGTCATTAGAAAAGCTCAGCTTGAGTTCTTGCGACCTTAAAAAACTTCCATTCAAGTCAGTATCTACATAAACTCAATTGAACAATCTTGCGAGGTTTGATGCTAATTATTTGAACTGAACTTAAATGGACATAAAATGTAATCAGTACAAACTATAATTAACTATTTGTGTGCTATTTCTCTATCACCCTAACGATAATAGTACAAATGCATCTCATTATATAGTTCTAAATATACTTTTTGATGCTCTTGTATCATGACGCAGGTTTATTGTAAAAAATTGTGAGTTTTCAGCATTGATAATTTTTGTTCTTGAGTCACCAAGTGTGAAATTAAATGAGTAGTTAGCCATTAAGAAGATTATTCTTAAAACCAGTGTTCAAAAAAACTTACTGATAAATCGACGCTTGATAATAACTCTCAAACAAGTAATAGCTCTTTACATTGCAACATATTTTTATTTATTTAAAACAAGTTTTGCAAGTCGACTAGAAAACTACTACAAAACTAGTCGACTAGTAGTCTACTAGTTTTGTAGTCTTGTAGTTTTGGTATGACTATAAAGCAGTTTGCTGTAACGTATGCAGAGGATAACATTAAAAAGTAGCCATTGCAGCAGGAGGCGGAACCAAAATACTATAATTCATTGTGCCAAATTTTCTCACTGTATTGAAAAAGAATGAAAGAAAAACATGAAGCAACTGTAATAGTATTTGAAAAATTGAAGCAGTTTTTTCCAAGTAAAGTATAACCATTGAAATGATTATATTGGAAACCTCTGAATTTTTGGTCTGGGGAGGTAGTTCTGTAAGGAGCTCTTATTAATTGCTTTAGTAAAGTTTCAATGCGTATTGTTTTATGCACTTAAAAATAAACTGGTAAAAGTTGTTGATATGAGCTTTGTGTTCCAAAGACTTGTTCTACTTCTATTGTAACAGCAAATTATGGGGCAACCTTGGTTAAAAATCAGATAAACTTTACATGATTTGATCATAATCAGGAATGCATTAAAGTCAACACAAACAATTAGTAAATGTTCAATGCCTTTCCAAACTTTGTTAAACAAATATATGTATTACTCACAAGCTATTTATTGTCTTTTAACAATCATTTGAGCTGAGCTAGTTTATTTCCACAAATTTTAGTCTTTTGTATCAGCATATGGCTGTGTGTGCCTTTAGCGGGCATCTAGGTAAGCTTAAATTATTAAAGTTAGCTATTTCAACCACAATTTTTTTTACTGTTTTCTAATAGTAATTTTGCCATCTATTATTTTTACTTTTGTTTAAATGGGATCATGCATGTAACTCGAATTCACCGAAAATGTTTTATTAAAATTTTACTACAATCTGTTGAGTTTATATGATTGACAGTAATATTTTTCATAAATTCCTAAAAACCACTTTAGCAAAACAGTGTTACCAATGTTAAAGACTTGTTTCCTCTTATCTAAACATTGACTCTAGGCTACTTGATTATTTTATTAGACACTGATGTTTTAAGGTAGATCTTTAGAATAGATTAATGACATAGAAAATCATTTTTTCCAAAGGCTTTGCTAATGAATATAGATAATACTTGATATAAAAAGTGGAATTCATTGCGGTCAGCCACAATATTTAGTAACAGATTAGCATCACTCATCAATATGATGAGAGTTGACATCAATGTTAGCTTATTACATTTTTGGACTACACAAACAATATTCTAGCATACTGTTCCTAGATGTAAAGCTTGGCATATATTGTTATTTAGGCTTATTTATTTGTTGTGAAAATCAGTTGCTCTAACTCTCTGTTACAGACTGTCATCATTGACCAAGCTGAGGAACTTAGACCTGTGTGGCAATCCTTTAGATCCTGATACTCTTGATGAAATAGTAAAGCTTGAGTCACTAGAGTATCTTGACTTGTCTCGCTGCCAGCTGATTAAATTACCAAGCAGGTCAGTCTAAAAACTTTGCGTTGAGATACTCGTTTAGTAAAATATTTTTGGGTGCCTGTTTATTAAAATCCACTTATACAACCAAATCTTTTTGAGTTTTCTCTCCACAAAAAATCTGTTTGTGAAAAAATATTTTTTATTGATGAACCAGCTTCTGTAGTAGACATCAGGCTGCTTGTGGCCAGAAATAGTTTAACAAACAATTTTTTGCATTGTATTTGCAATGCATTGTATAATATCTTCATAGAATTAGCTTAACATTTTAGGTAGTTAATGCTTTGTTGGTGTCTTGTTTTGAATTTTGAAACAAGCATGTTCATGTTACTAGAATCTACATGAATTTTACTTTCTCAAAATTAAATGTAACTGTCAAAGCTTTTAGAAGTAAAAAATCTTTGGGGGTCTAAGTTATTATATTATTGGTATAAAACTGAATTTTCATCAAGTTGTAGTCTACAACAATAACGCTTTCATTCAAGAGACCGATTTTAATGATGAGCCACTGTGGTGAACGAGTTGCTGCTTGGGACAAGAAGCAAGCTTATATTTGTTCAAACAAATATTTCACGCTTTGCTTATAGGTAGCTTTGTTTTGAATACAAATAGTTTACTACAACATTGAAATTTTAGTATAAAATAATGTGATAATAATTTGCCTGTTATGATTTAAACTTTTGCTTATTTTCAGTCTATCAAAAAAGTGCATTCCGTTAGAGTAGGTGAATTTTTTTGTTGGATTGTAGCGTATCCCATTGCTTAATTCTGAAACGATATAAAATACATAAAAAAATAAAATAAAAGTTTTAAAAACATTTGCATTAAAAGGTGTATTGAAATAATACTTTTATTTAAACACTACATCTAATAGGGCATCGCTATGGGAATAAGTTTGAAAGATACAGCAGCACCCTTCATTTAAACACCACCACGAATCGACCACCACTTTGACATTGTGGTGGACGCTAGGCCATGACTCGCTTATTATTATAAATACTCATATATACATCTTGCATGTTGTGTTTGCTCTTTCTATAATATGGTATCATCACTAATTTGTTTGTTAGCCCAGTAGTGCTATTGTGTTTTGCTTTTGTTTATATTGTATCACTAGCAAATTGTTAGTGTATTATAGCCATCCCAATGCGTTAGTGACTTCATTTATATTTTTTGTCATACAATTTTTACTCGGTTCCATTATCCGGAACGGGTGATACGAATGTATATAAAGAAGTGTGCCTACACAGTTGTACAGAGCAATAGTCGTACGCTCTTCGACTAATCAAATTTCCTTCCTTAATGAAAGTGAACGAAACCATACTTATTCTCTCTTCTTTATGTAACAGCCCAGATCATGCCAAAGTAAAGGCCAGAAAACTCCCTAACAACATGCATTATGTTTGGTTTTCATGAACTTGTAATAGAAAGTGATCAGAAGAAAATTGTCCACAAAATGGTACTAATAAGGGTGTGGATGCATCGATAACAGTTAATTCTTTTGTTGTTGCTGTAGTGGTTGCTACGGTTTTAGTGTTGATGTACCTGAAAAGATCGATTGCCACAATAACCAGAGCTACACTCTGATTCCTTCACCAAAATCTAAATCATATCCATTGTCTTCAGATTCATGTGGTTTGTGATGTGGTTTACAATCTGATTTAAAAAGTTGAAGTGTTATGGTAAATGACAAGAATACTGTTCAAGAACACCGCATGACATAACTTTAGCCATTGCTATAGCGTATCAAACTCCGTTTTATGCTTCGCAAAGTTTCATGTCTTTTTTGAAATGTTAAAAGCTACACAATTTAAATAATTAATAACTGTATCTGTCTAATGTTTTATCCGAAGTAGTTTTTTTCTAATTTGGTCTGATATTTCCACACAAATGTAAAACGGCTTAGCAAAAGTGCTGAGGCCAATGGCACTGATGTCACTCCGCTGAATGGATAGTGCAAAATATTGGTAAAATTAGCATCTCTTTAACCATAAAAGCATTAAAATTAACTTTTTAAATATTTGACAATTCAGTTAATAACTAAGCATATTCTATACGTTTAATGTCACCTTTAATAAAACGCCACGATAGTGGAAGGGTTAAAAATACAGTGCCATAGAGTGCGGATAAAGGTTTTAGGCTATGTACACAATCAAAAGCCTAAATATTCAAAGCTAACACGAAGAAATATTCTATGATAATCTTAATTTGAGTTTTTTCCGAACATTGTTGCAAATTCTTGCAGGCATCTATGTGAACTGGGAATAATTAAATAATATTGGGAAAATATATAAAAATGTTCAAATAGAAATGTAGTGCCTTGAAACCTATTATTTTATTTCAAAAAATTGATCATGTGGTTATTGTGACGGTTCTAATATGCATGAATAAATGTACTATTTAATTTACAAAACTTTTTTGCAAATTAAATATTAGCAGCTAAACCAAAAGCATTAAAAGGCAGGCTGAAATTAAACAGATAAGGTTAAAATTCAACATAAATTACACCCTCTAATTAAATGTCACTTCTAACAAACCACTTTGACATTCACTGAATTTAGTTTTTACAAGCCCCTAATAGAAAGTGATCAGTAGAAAATTGTCCATCAAATGGTACAAATAATGATGTGGTTGCATCAAAGACAGTTTTTGCTGTTAAATTAAATGTAGCTGTCTAGGACGTTCTATTGTTAGCAGCAACTTTGTTCATTGAGCTTGCATTGAAACAGAAGTAGACCACTTTAAGTAATATAAAAAGTTGAAAGAAGGACATCTTCTTTTGTTTTTAACCTTTACATGTAGCTATGCAATGCAGACAGTATTTATGGTTTGCTGCTGATTTCCAAGAATGAAATTTTTTTTAAATTAAAGTAGAATATCAAGTGTTCATCTACTGTTATTTTAGCAAATCTTTGTTTTCTTCTCTAATGCCATGTTGACCAAATCATAATAACTCAGTAGAAATATAAATTTGTCGAAGAAAGTCATTTCGTTTACTCACCTAGATCTGGCTGATCTTGGCATATTGACCCATCTTGCAAGTCGAGTGTCACACTTTAATAACTCAGTGACAAAAACTCTAGTTCTGAGTGTCACTTTGGTTTGTAGATTCAAGAAAGATGCGTAAGAGTACATTACATCGCTCATATATTAAACATTATATTAATCACTTCTTTTCAATGCCTTTAGGCTTACAGCAAAGCATTTTTTGCAGTAAACATAAAATTTGCAGACATTTTTCACCAAAAATGTCCTTTTCTCAAAAAAACAGTTTGTTGCAATAATATTCTTAAAATATTCATTCGGGCAAAACCATCTGAGTATAGTTCTATTTCTCGTCCCTCTAATACAACTGCTTATGCCTGTTTGCTCAACACTACAAAAAGTTATGTAAAGGGCTAAAATTGTTTCAAAAACTAAATATAATTTGGCTTCTCTTGAAAATAACAAAAACTGGTTTTACAAACAAAACAGGATTGAATAGATATAACTTACAGTCATTTGCTATAAAGCGTTCATCTCTTAAAAATATTTTTTTTCAAAACCAAATATATTATCCTGAAGAGAAAATACTTTTAACGAGAGTAGTTTGTTTCAAACGAAAATTGATCATATCAATCTTGCGTATTTCATTCAATTTTCTTCCTCACTTGTTTTCTTGTAGACCATATTGCTTTAAGCTTGGGTGTGCATTTGGTTTTTAAAACAATAAAGTTCCTTTCTAACATTCATCACAGGTTTTAGTTTTTTGCAAAATATTTTGCAATTTAGCACATACACTCTTCATATGCCAGGGTCACTTTTCAATGTCAAACAAAATTAGTGACTGTGCGAAAAAAAGAACATCATACTAACATTTATACTGTTTAATTCTATAAAAACACTGCATATTTATTCTCACAAATAAATTGAAAATGTAGTTTACGTAGCACTACTATTTCATAACATTTGGCCAAATCTAGCAAATGGTTTTTAAGCATTGTTGTAAGCGGTTAACAGTAAACAGACAAATTTAAAATTGAATTAAAAAAAATCTTTCCTATGAGAAAAAAGAAATCTTAATTGACATGCACAACAAATAAATAATATATGGCTATAAGCATGCTAGTTGAACTAATAGCGAGTCTTTTGATATCTAGTTCTTCTGGTTAAACCAGCGCATAGAATTTGCTAGAAGGGTTGAGCTAACCAAGCTAGTGAAAAATAAACATACAATAACTGCAGTAATTGTAAATAAAATCTATATTTGTAGTTTTGAGTTTTGTAGTTTTAAGAATCTGAAAAGACTGCGTCTGTTGGGAAACAACTTTGAAGAATATCCATCAGTGCTCAAAAGCTTGCCAAGCCTACATACCTGCATTTACGTTACATTTTTTGACTTTCTAAAGAAGCACCCCACAGGAGGTAATGCTCAGTTCAGTAATCAGCCACTTCAACCTACTCCATCAAACCAAGTTATTCAACATTGTAAATGTGCTGCATCATTACTATGCAGTATGTAGTAATTTACAGTGCATTAATTTTTTCTAAAGCATTGTAGGCATTTACTGATCATGCAACTGTGCTCCTAATTCAACATGTTCACTGCTTTCTACCTCGCATTTACTTCCATGATACCTAAAATCCAACACATCCTGCACACAGAAATATGCAATAATTATCTAATGACCATCAACCATCAGCCAAAAATTTTAGCCTCATGTTGTTTGTCTACTTAAATTTTTTTCTTTGAGCAGCATTAAGATTTTGCAATTGTGTAAGGATTGCGGGAAGCTAAAATCAATACTTGATTCTGTGACGGGTTTTCATGAAAATTGCTGTTCTTGTATGTACAGATTAACACGAAATGTGCACTAGCAATACTCTTATTGCACCAATACTAATTACTGTTCAATAGCATAAGTTATTACAGCACTGCATGTATACTACAAATTTGTGCAGTAGTAAAAACGTGTGATGCAATTACGCTGCATTGCCTTAAAAGTAACATTAAATTTTTAAACAGCATCCTTACTGTATTTTGAGGTGTGACAGTATTTATGTTTTACCAAGTTTAAAATCAAACTCCAATTTAGTTTGTTGTCATCTTCAGTAGTTTGACTTTGTTTGACGCTGAAACTACTAATGATGAGTCTTTTGTCCCGGTAGATTTTCACACAAAGTTAAAAGTAGTTAATGAAGTCTGGTAAACTTTTATCAAATCAGAGGAAGTGTGCCACAGCTATAAATAGATGTGACACACTTTCTGCTGCTACTGTATTATTAATAAAGCTACATAGATGTAGATATCCAGTCAAAAACTTACTGCAAATGTTATGTATTTTACATATTGGTATCAATGAGTAGTTATCCGGGCACACCTATGATTTTTGGCTGAAGGTCCCAACCTGAACATGTACACATGTCTGAATTAAGCCCTGGACTGAAGGGAGTATTACTAAAAATTTTCCAAATTCTTAGTTTGAATAGGTTAAATATACATTGTATACTAAGACACTATAATTAAATTGAGTGGATGAAGGAAAATTCACATCTTTGTTAGTCTTCATTCCTTATTCAGTTGTAATGTCAATTGAGCTATTAGCAAACTTACAAAAGGAAACTATTTAAAATTTTAATAATGTCATAATCTTTCAATTCACTGAATTCTCTCTTTAATTTTACCATTTGTCAGTTTTGACCTCTGTTCCACAAAAATGTTGCCTATTTTTTTCAAACTAATATGAGAACACCAAGCAATCCCTTTTTCCAAAGCAGGTGTTTGCATACTTGGCAATGTAAGGGTCATTGAAAACTGGCTCATATGATCATATCTCAAAGACTTGTTGTATTTCAAGGCATTAACTAAATTTGTCTTTTAGACACAAGGCACAGTTTTAGAGCCATTAGTTAGCGGGAGGGCATGTTAACTAATGACTCTAAAAACTGTGTCTTGTTATCAGGAGAAAAAATTATATCACATACAGGCCACACCACCGGTGTATTTCAGTGGGATATTGTCGAAGGCAAGCCGTAGGCTACACACACACAAAAACGAAAACACAAAAACAACAAAGGTCAACATAGCAAAATGTAAAAATAAAGTGTACATCTTAATATCTCACCAATCCGATGAGCAGCACACACAAAACCTAAACCAATCGACATGAACACCCGTCATGTCAAAATATTCCAAGTTTCAAATCATGTCTCGTACAACTCACCTTATAGTATCTCAAAACTTGTCACTAAGTCCTTATTAATTTGAGACTGCCTGATTGCCGTTTTTACAATGGTCGCCGCTACAACAGTGAGGAACATTTTAATTAGTGAAACTGTCAAAATTATTTTATGTAACCTAACTTTATCTGTAGATTCCTTCACTGGAGGCAATGAGGTAACAGGGTACATTGTTGTAGACCAAATATGAGTGATAATAGATGCATAGTCTCTTGTATGGCTCCCATATGCTTCAGTGACCTCTAAAAGTGTTGTTGTCATTAGATTATGTGTGCCATTGTCCGCATCTGAATAAAATAACAGAAATCATGGTAGAGACATCATTTAGTTTTAAGATGAACGTGTGCTGCCCACAGAAACATGCCAAGGAATGTCATGCTATAATATATCTAGAGGTAGATGCAGGAGAGCCATGCTATAGCTTTCAAAATCAGAAGTATAACCAAATCGCTGGTCTCAGAGTTGAAACTTGAAAAGAGTTGATGCTTATTTCATGACAAAACTTGGATAAAAAATTCAAGTTTGATTATTATTTAGGAGTCATTGCATCTTAATGAATAGCTGCAATTTGACTCATCGGTTTCTAGTGCCATTGCAGCTAAAATATTTGGTGCAGTTAACGCTTGCCTGATGAGTAAGTTTGATGACGCGTTAGTAAAGAGCGCCTCTCTAAGTTAAAACTAGTGAGTGCCACAACATAATTAGTTTGTGTAACTATATTTTAATGTAGGAATAATTTGGTTATAGTTTGATCATCTTTAAAACATTAAAACGCAAAACAAACTTTGGCCCTACTCAATCTAGAATCATGAAGGTGGAAATAGATACAATATGGTTCATCCAAAAAATGGAGAAAATGCTACCTCCATAGTCTGTCAAAAGAAACTTGATGCTGTCGATAACCAGAATATCATTTTTAACACCCGACTTCGGCTTCATAGCTGTGAAGGTAATCTACCATGAGTCAAAAACCATTGTTTTAAAAGTGTCATAGTAGTAAGTTAGAGCACTCAAAGCTAAAAAAAAATTAGTGTGGCGTATTAAATTTTGTAGTAAATTTTATTACCTATATTTTACTACATAACCGATGCTTATTAACCAAGTGCCTAACGGAACAGTACCATTAAGGATCGTTTCGTTTTTTCTTTCATCGTTAGAGGCCTACTAACTGGATATAAGGCACGCTAGCGGTGGAAGAAAAAGCCACAGAATAGCCGCAGCCTCTAAATAAGCCTGCATGGCTCAAAACATCAAAAAAAGTAGCGGCTAATAGTTTGAAAAATACGGTAATTTAAATTCATTACTCTTATTACTTCAGTTCCTTTCATTCGATCGAGTTGAAAAAAGGAAAAATCGCTCTATAAGGTGGACTAATACAAGCGCGCACACACACACACACACACACAAATATACAGAAATATTTTTTGCCGTTTATAAAGTAGATTATTAGGAGTTTTACCAAATAGATGAATTCCTAAATATATGTTCCTATATATATATATATATATATATATAACTTTCTTAAAGCCTGTGAGGTAACTTAATTTTCTAAGTTGCCTCACAGGCCTCTATATATATACATATATATATATATATATATATATATATATATATATATATATATATATATATATATATATATATATATATATATATATATATATATATATATATATATATATATATATATATATATATATATATATATATATATATATATATATATATATATATATATATATATAGGCAACTACCGAAGTGGCAATTGACCAATTGTATTTTCCTTTGATGGTGATGGATTACTCCTTCAGCAAATTATAGTACACTAAACATGCCCCAAATCAGCAAGTGAGTTTTGTAGTACACGTAGTCAAGAATGAGCAAAAGTTGATGCCGGGTTTATAATTAATGTTTTGAACATAGTGTTTGAAAATACCAAGAAAATGCTGCCTCAGTTTTGGCATTATGGAAAACCATTACTGTAACAAAAAACCTCATTATGCCAGTGCAAGCGCTGGATATTGTCTTGCATCTGGAGCTAAAAATATTCCTTGTAAAATATAATTTTAGACTGCAATTAAGCCATCCTAAACTTTAAAACACACCATTAGCTTCACAGGTACTGCTTACACAATATGATTTATTTTAATTAGCGAAAATGGAATGATTGACAGAAGCTCTAAGTTATACATTACTAAATATTAAGAATTTAACCAAACAACAGTTTTTTTGTATATTCTGCCACAAATATTTTAATTGAAAATATCATTTTCCTAAAGAAATGCTTATTTGCTGCTTGGAAAATTTTCAGTTTCAAGAGGCTAATCATTAGGAGTTTAACCCAAAAACCTAAATTCCTATATAGTCTCAAATATGCTTTTACTACATTCTAAGCACAAAGACTTTAATAAACATAACATGGTAAACATTGACTTTATGCACTTTTATTTATAGGGCAACATTCCAGAAAACCTGTGACTACTTCATCTGAACTTCCCATCGAAAAAGCAGAACTGATAGAGAAGCCAACTTCTACAAGAGGTAGCTGGATCATATGCAAAATTATATGCACAAGATTCTAAATTTAAAATATATATGTATTTATATAATATTATGTTAACTTTTTATATACAACGAAACACATGTAAAGATATATATTTATAAATCAACTTAAATTTATATAATATTCCATGTATATGCATAATCAGGCTTCTAGATTGTGGTTGTGCCAATTTCAAGCAAATCTATATATTAGGAAAGTTCTGTACTCTTTCTGTTGATGCAGATTATGAACTTTATTTGCGGAAAGTTCTAATTATTTGATTTTTCTAGCTGAGATATAGTGTGATCAGCTGCTATTTGCTGATACATAGGATTTTGTCATTTATTCATAGTAGGTTGGCTTGTTTTGTGACATTAGAGTCATTTCTCGCTGATCTGTATTTAACCATAGGTTTTTTAGAAATCATCGAATTTTTAAAGTATTTAATAGTTTATAGATATGTATTGTTATGTTAGAGCTTTTTAACTATCTTAACTCCTTAAAGGTTGACTTGCAACAAAATTCACATTACAGTTAATTGGTATCAAAAGATTCACTATGTTTTACTCTGCGGTGTTGTAGGTGCAAAACATGTGGAAATGTGATTAAAGCTGAAAAACAAACAGTTAATCGCCGCCATCTTGAGACCACCATAGATTAGAACCTCTTTCCAAAACGACTCAAATGGGACGTAGTTGTATAAGAGGGCATCTGTTTACACTTTCACGCAACCTCATTTGTCGAAATATTTTCACCAATATACTTCATGCATTCAAAAAAACATGTTTATTGTTCTTACGCGTCAATTTTATCGTAATTGTAATGCTGTCACTTTCAGCACTGATATCTTATCGTTTAACCTTAGCTTGAAAAAGTGCATATCATCCTATAATCAACATGACAAGCCTGTTGGTCACCTGTGATAATCAAAAAAATGCTTCAGAAGTTATTCGCAAAATATGGGTCACATGATCAGATTACGACTAGACGATTAGACCAAGCCAAAACGAAACCGTAAAGTAGCGAGCATCTACATTTGATACGGGGTCTTTGGTAAAACCCAAAGTGTCCGTCATAAACTAGAGGTACAAAAAGTTTTATATTGAGGCTTTCATTGACCTTTCATAGAACATCACGTGACATAACAATTACTAAATGTAGTGATTACGTCAAAGAAATAAACTGACTTCAATCTATGGCGGTTTCGTGATGGCGGCGATTAACTGTTAGCTTTTGAGCTTTTATCAGCTTGTAATCACAATTTTACATATTTTGCACCTGTAACACAGCAGAGTAAGATGTGGTGAATTTTTTGATACCAAATAACTGTAATGTGAATTTTTTTGCTAGTCCACCTTTAAGGTTTGTCTAAAATCAGTTTATAAGTCAAATTTGATGACTTTTTAGTGGCGATATTTTCCTTCATTACCATTTATAAACTGTAAAAGCTTTCTTGAACTTTTGCTACTTTAGAACAAATGTCTGAGGAAAAAGTACCTACTAATCCAACTGATAAAGTGGTGAAAGGGTAAAGAACTGCCTCTTATAAAGTCACAGAACTTATTCACGCTGCCCACTAATGTCATCTCATGTTAACATGCAAGCACATGAAGCCTGTAGTAATCTAGTGGTAGACATCTAACATAGTATTTAGTATAGTTGTTCCAGAATGATATGTGATGACTACTCAAACTTTATTGTTATTCAATTACACATCTTTTATGGTCTAGAAATGTTGTTATTCAAACATGCTGTCTTTGATTGCCGAAAACGCTTTGCTTGTAAGCGATAATCTTGAGTGAAATCGTCTGTTGAACATTTTATTACTTCTTTAGAAATTATACACCCTAATAAAAACTTATCAGTTTTTTTACAGACTGTGTTTTCCTAAGGAAATGTTTAGCTATGCAATAAAACAGGCAATGCACTTTAACTAACATAAAAATGGGTTCCCAACATCTAAAAAAAGTTCATAAAATTTTTGAAGCGGTAAATGAACAGAGTTTAGCTATAGCAGAAATCTACAGATAAGGTATTGAAGGTTGGAATTCTTCTAATAGGTTGGAGAGTGCTGCTGAAGGTTTGTTGCAGTTTTTATTAGTGAAGGAACGAAACAACATTGAAACTCGTCAATACGTAACATATCTTTGCATAAGAACAGAAAGCAATTTCTGAAAGCTTTTTCACTTGTAGTAATGAAGATAGTGTAATGTGTGAACGTTTTTGTGTAGTTGAAGTAAATGAAATAGCAAAGAAATAGCAAATTGAAGCAAAATTCCATGTTGCAGAAAATGATTTGAAAGGTAATTTACAATAGTAAAAACCTATTTTTGAATCAAGTAGTTTTTTAGTAAGTCGAGATCTTGGATATAAATAACTCGAAGGAATCTCTGCATATATCTATAATTAGTATCAAGTACAAACTGACATAATACGTATTGCTAACAAAAATTGCATGTCAGTTTTTTGTCAAACAATCGAAGGATCAAAATATGAAAATACTGTCACTTCTGGAATAAAAGCCTTCCTTGCGTATAGGGCGACCCTAGAAAAGCAGCACAAAAATGGCAAATTTTATGGACAAAAATTTGCATACAAGCTGGCCATGTAATAATAACATTCTGCACCAACCTATCATGGCAATATGTTGCATAAAAGAGTAATTCATTACCTGCCACCAGCTGTGTAGTGCAGAGCCACAAAGGGTATGAGCATGCATGAAAGCTGCTTGGTACGACGTTTGTAGGCTTTGCACAATATGTTTCGGATTAATGAGTAGTTGCTTAGTTGGCTATCAAAGCAGTACTTACACAAATGGTCACAATTATATGTTTGTGTTAAGTTAATGAGAAGTATTTTTGCAGTCCATACTGAGCCTTGTTTCACTTTGCAGAAACTTCATTTTTTGTTGCAAATTCTATCTCACAATAACCAGTCGTAACAAGCCCGTTACAGTTATTGAGGTTTCACCAATTGTACATTAATAGACTTCCGATGATTGTCTATTGAGCAAAGGTACTATTTCCAGCGGTTGTTTATTTTTAGCAGTAATAATACTTTCATAAGAAATAGTAATAGTTCCATGTCATCTGACTCAAACCAGTTAGTTAATAAATTTAGATAGAAAAAAATCACCGCAATTCAATTAAATCAAAGAGGTAAAGTTTCAGACTTGATTTGAAATGATTAAAATTGATGGTTTGTCGGAGGTTAGTCGAAAAAGAGTTCTAAACTTTTAAAACATGTTTCATTTAGTGATTGATGCTGAGGAAGATGATGAAAGTGATAGAGACATCAAAGACTGATCTGTGTTTTATGTAATAAATGGAGTAATGTCTTTTAAAATAATGGAAGGTTAAAGTAGAAATACCAATTTGTAAAGCAAATTAATGGTGAAATTCTAAGTTTTATAAATTATGAAATTGATGGAAATGTTGCTTTTTGTAATAAATGACTCGAAGTAGAGAATTTTTGTATTGCAATGAGTTGGTTTAGATTTGCTTTAGTTGCATTACCCCAAGCTTGTAAGCAACAAACTAATTCACTGCTAGTTAGTCAAACCATATATATATATATATAAATTTTGTGTTTGTCTTTCTCTGTTTTTGCACATCCGATGTCCAGTTACATTAATTAAAATCTAGGAATGGGAAATTGGCTTGGTAATGCTATTGAACTCGGAAACCCGATTTGTTCGGAAAGCGTAACTCACATTCAACCCATCACTCCACGCAGCCATATTGCCTCGCTCTGATATAGCGATGATATTTATTTCAGCTTCTAATCAAAATGCTCAATTGCTTGAATGTGCAATCTTTTTTCTCAATGTTTTAATGATGCAAAATTTGAGTGATTTTAGCAACAAGTTTTTTGTTGTTTTAGCGATGCAATTTTTATTTTTATATATTCAAAACATATAAAATGTTTAAAATAAATAAAATAATATATTTTTAATATATACAAAAGCTAGTGTAAATATAGACAGCTATAGTTAATAGACCTTTTTCCTCACATAAATTTCCCCCATTGCTATAATGGAGTTGTCTTCTTTAAAAGGGTTAAATTTTGTTAGCAATGAATTGAAGAATATGATATAACAGCTTGTAACCATCAGTCTAGTATTCAGATGCTCTTAATGCTGCAACAGACCATACAGCTTTTGGTTGTGGAAAATATGCACAAATAATATTGAACGCTAGATTTTGCATTGTTAGAATATTCAGCAAAATATTTGCAAAAATGTCCTGGCCTAGCTGCATATATCAGGTGAAAGAAAAATCAACAACTTAGCCATCAAAGAAAACACATCAGGCTCACAAGTTTTTCTAGTATAGATAGTTCAGCAATAGGCGCGCTGCACTGGGTAACTAACTAAGAAATAACCACTATGTGGTATCTGGTACTATTGTTCAGACATCCAACATTGTTAGCACTTGCTAATTCAGCCTGTTATGTGATTATTGTCTCTTGATGTACCAAATACCAATTGAAAGAAAAGTCGAAAAATTAACTTCTGGCCGAGATGCACCAATTCACTATTTCTTTCAGTACTAGTTTACCTTGTTTATATGTGGTTAATGAGGTAAACATTTATTACATAAGTGCACTAATAAACCTAAACTATTTTCTCGTTGAAACTTGGCTATAATATTGATTCAATTTTGTACAGTGCAATCTATGTTTGGCAGCTGCTATAGTATTTTGTTATCTGCTAGTCATCCAAAATTATTAGCACTTGCTAGTTAGTTTGTTTGTGATCATTGTCACTCCATGTACCATTAGTGCAACAACAAAAACATGCCAAAAGAATCTTGTGCTGTGTACAAATGTACAAACAACACGACGAAGCTATTGCAACACAAAAAATAAATCTGTAGAGTTTATCAAACATTGCAAGGTGTGTATGTAGTATTTCCAGCTATTTTTTAATATTCTACTTGTAATCAAAATTTCAATATTGTCTAGAAATCGTTTACATAATATGGTATTTATTTCTATATTTCTATATTATTAATTGTCAACTTTTTAGCTTAATTTTAAATTTAATTTTGATAAATAGATAGTGCCAGAGTTATGAAATATTCCTTATCTTTTGTTGATTAGTTAGTGCATATGAGAGTGTGACAGTGCCCTGTAAAGGTGCCATTCTAGCATGTTAAGCCTTTTTGTCATTAAGCTGTTCAGCCTTTAGAGTTTATATATGTGTATTTTTTACATTCCATCGATGTAGCATTGTCATGACTAGCATGGAATTTCGACACATAGCATATGGTTGACCTTTTTTATTTAGAGTATCAAACGAAACAACTATAATAAAAAATAACTACTTCAAACCTTTTGGCAGCGTATGTCATCATTGTTTGACAAGTTGTTATGGCGAAAAGCTCTTTTAAAAGAACTAGAATAGGTAAATGTACTTAACCTTGTTAATTCTTATACCTAATGCTGCGGGACCTAGCCAAAGGTTATGCATAACAGATAATTTGTATAGTTTCATCTTCAGTAAAAGTTTAAATCTCGCTCACTGTCAAGTCTTCGTAATAATTTATCTCTTTAGCATTTGCAGTTATGATATTAACTAACGATGTTATGAAAACGGTCTATATTTTTAGTTCGTTAGAGTTAGTTTACCTTTTTGGTCACCGAAACAATGAAGTAAAATAGGTTGACATATAATTATTTGAAAAAACATTTAAAATTAAACTGATAAGTTTTGAGTGTTTTGGGATGCTTGTTGTGCAGTAAGTAAAAATTATTCTCTGATATTAGGTTCGCATATGCTGTATAAGTCAGTACTTATTGCATATTGTGCATATTTTGGTTACTGTACTTTATGTTTATCATATATTTTTCTTTTTCTGTTATACAGGTTCATGTGGGTGCCCTTTACCATTCAAATTTTCCCTATAGTGTTATTAAAATGCCCAGTAGCAACCCATACCTCAATAAAAGACAGGTGAAAACCCTTTCCTTGAAACACATGAAAGCTAATGCAGCATGGGCCTTAAAACGAGAAGATATAAAAGGCATTTAGCAGCCACAAGGTCATTTATAAATAAAAGTTACTGCAAAGTTTTCCTATAATACCCTAAAAAAACTCAGGGCTTCATGGTAAAACATAGCAGGAGTATTCTGTACAAAATTACTTGAATTTTCCCCCGACCAAACACGAGCTAAGCGATTGTTTGGGAGATTTATGATAAATGCATATGTGCACACAACTCAAAAAAATTTTTCATCAACGGCCGTCGCAAACCCTTGTACCGATATCTCATCAAAATATTTACCAATTTTTTAATGGAGTCGTTTAAGTATAATAACGATACAAAACACATATAAACCTATTGAAATATGTTACCGAGTCTTTGAAAGATTACCGCACTATCTTAAAACTAACCCATCTAATCGGATCAGGCCTATACACAAATAGACAGATTAATTTGGCCTAAAATCGTTATTAAAAGTTTGACAAGCTTTTTTTAATCAAAATTAAGACCGGCCAACAAAACGCATATAAAGCCATGCGACCGAGAGTAGAACAATTATGTTGTTCGTATTTCATGGGAAAAACATGCACATTTCACCAGTCTATGGCATTGTACAATTGCTGAAGGTTACTAATATTTTTTCGTTTTCAATATTCTGCAAAAATAATTAATTATAAGAATAATTATTCGATTTTATAAAATTATTATGAGATTTAATTATGAAAATAATTATTCAAATTTATTTTTCCAAAGGTTTCTGTAATAAACGTAAATCGTTTGTGGCGTAGACCAACCTACAGGTTTCAAATTGTGGTAAACAGTTTATTAGCCTATGTTTTTTTTGTCCAAATACCGAAGGTTTCATTAAATTATTTAAAACGTTAGCCAAAATTCTTTACATCTTATGTACAGGCTAGGGCTGAACTACAATACTCCTTTACAACGAGAACATTTCTTTATTTTGCTCCAGTTTGCAGAAACCTTCACGACGCGTTAATGCTGATACTTGCTTTCTGTTACAGATTGCTATCAAAATCATTCTACATTAAACACAACCAAATTTCAAACTGTGTATATTACACAGTAGCTTGCCATTCTACTCCTAACACTGCATTTCAGAGATATAAGAAACATATTTCCTTATTGCTGTTGTTAAATTACATACAGTACAGTAGGTTAGGCCTAAAGCTTTAATTAAATTCATATTCATTTTATTGTTGTAAAACATAGGTTTGAGATAGTAGTAGATTAGGTGTGATACAACTGAAAGCACTAAGTATTATGCAAATACGTCATACAACATAAAAGAAATCCACTACAATCCTGTAGATTCCTACCACATAAAAGAGAGGAGACCAGATTGCGTGACCTTCAACAGAACACTGCACTTATCTAACTTAAATCTATATTTGTTGAAATTGTTAGTTGCACCTTTTTGAAGTAGTGCTCCCTCAAATTTATTTTATATCTCTAACAACTCTCCTTTAAACTATACTCAGCATTCCTGCTGACAACTACTTTTTCAACAACCATCAGTACCCTTTCTTTTTCCATTATCACTTTGGTCATGGGCTGTATGACAGTGGAATTTCTAGTATAATATATTGCAAAGGTTTATTTTCTCTTTGCTGCTTGCTGTACCAGGTTTAAAACTGGTAGGCCTTGAAACTAAGTGACGCTGGAACAATTTAAACGTATAATAACATTCAAGCCATCACTTTTATTTTACACAACCATATTTAGTTGATTCTGACATATTTTGTGTAAAGTGCATAGAGCAAATGAAATGCATTAGCATATCTAGAACAACATGATGTATAAGCCAGATTTTTGTGCTACTATTATCTTGTTAGACATAGACATATCATTCACCCAATTGAACAGTTTTAAACTTATCGGTGCTTAATATAAACCATATGATGAACCAAAGCAATAAAAGTATAAAAACCTATTATATGGTTAAGAATTTATAGAATTTTAAAAATGATATCCAAATTATAACAAAGGGAAAAAAGCTGTTTCCTTTGTCTTGTAAATGAGGCTTCTGATCATGCTGCATTGTGTCTGACAATGTTGCATGATCAGAATTGTCTGGCTATAAGTTTTAGTATATTTAATATCTAACATTCAGAGAATATAATATATTTCTAAATGACAATAATTTAATATTTCATGAAGCCTAATTTTTGACCATAGCGTATATAAACTATTACAACTTTTAACTACAAAGTCTACCAAAAATATTTTGGTGCAAAATTATTCAGCGTGGACTTTATAAACATCAGCTGAAGTCATAAAACAAGGTTAAAATGTGCTGCAGAATAAACTCTGACATGTTTTCAACTACTTATCCTATAATTGTGAGTAATAATTTTAGAACACTCCATGTCAGACAATGTTTTACTTTAACTGTAGCTTCGGGCAGTATTAAGGATGAGATAATTTCCGTCACCAACTCTATTGCTCAAGTGATAATCTTCATAAACCTATTGACCTACAAGCTTTTGAAGACTCAATAACTGTAAATCATCTACAGCAGATGTTCACTATGGAGGAGAATAAACAATAAAATAAGTTTCTGCAAAGCTTTAAACATGTTTTCTATTGACCCAAAGAGTTTCTTACTTCCTTCTGTTTCCTCTCAGATACAATAGGCTAATTAGTTAACTACTCACTAATATATTATATTTATTTATGTTTTATTGTATATCAGTTTCCAGCTGCGCATGTTCTGCCTTGCACACCTAGTTCTGTTATTCACTATAAAGTACACGATCAACTACCCAGGTCGATAAGAATACCAGCCGTCACCACTTGTCACTGTGTTATGATCCGTCTTTAGTGTAGATGCCTCATTTGCTTGCAACCAGTCATCATGTTTTTTTAGTTGTTCATTAGCTCAGGTTCTTCTAGAAAACTGTTGGTTGTTTCTGCTAGCTAAAACTCTATGTATTCCCTCATTTGTTACTCATATGTGTCCTTGTACGGTTTGGTTTATTCTTGCAGGAGTATTGCCGCACTTGACTCACAATCTTGCTGTTTCTGTTCTATTATTGTCATTTGCCTTTTTAAAATGGCAATGTTTCCTCTCTTTGGCTAGACATTGGCGCCAATGAAATGTGCAACATTGTTTTACTAGAATTGAGTGTTCTCTGAAAGAGGGGTGTTTCCTCTTTTGCACACATATTGTTGAAAACATATGTCATTTTATTAGATTAGTCACTGCGTCAAGCGTGTCTGCAGTATTGACTTGTTTAGTAGACCTCTCGTTAAAATAAATTGCAGGCCATTGACAAAGGGTGACAATATTTCGAGCTTCATAAAAATTAACCTATTAAGAAAAGGTGATCAAGACTTCATAAAATTCTTGAACAATTAAAATAACAAAATAAATTTTTTTGAAATAATAAAAATCCATAGGTGTTTTATAGTTCTATGTGTACTTGGAAGTACATCATATATGTCTGTAAAGAATTATATCAACCAAGTATATGATTTATGCAGTATTATCCTTACTAAAGCAGTATTCAAAAAACTATTCAAATGTATTGATTAACATGTTGTAAATGTTGCTCTCATTATTGGTTATTGATGATCTAGTGTAGATGGGCTGCTGTAAACATTTAGTATGTAAGAAAACGTTTTGGTTTCTGTGATGCTGATTATAGTTGTCGTGATTGTTCCTGCTTTTTAGTTGCTGCTTTATCGAAAGGTTTATTTTGCATTGCTTTTATCATTTTAATTTATGATTAATATTAATTAAAACTTAGGTAGCATTTCAAACGTTTTCCAATGATATGTTTGATATCGTACTTGCATGACAACTCCGGTGCATGTCTGATGTCCAAATAGGCACTCTTCGGTGTGTTATAATATTGTAAAGCATCACCATTGGCATGTTCACTATCAATGAAGCATGTGATCGTTGATAGTGAACAATCGTGTAAAAAAAGCTGATCATGTGAGATGCTTGTAGCATCTATTGCACTAATGTGCTTTAGTCGTTGTTTGTTTGTAGTGAGACTGAAAAGAAAATTTAGTTAATAGCATCTTTAACAGCCGAACATAAATCTAAATGAGATAAATAAATTTTCGCCAGGCATTTACTCAGTCATTTAGAATGTTAGTGAGAATATAGAACAAGTTTTGTAATTCTCGAATATAAAGAAATCTATGGTTTAAGTTTGTGACAAAAGAGGACTCTGATTTTGTTGATCATGTTTGTTATATTAATTTCACGTTTTTCTTACTCTTGGATTATATAAAAATAGTCTTTTAAGCCTAAATAAATATTTGATCAAGCATCATTTTAAATAACAATGCTGAGAAATAAAAATGTAAAATTACAGCAATATTACCGGTAGGCAATAATTTAGTAATCATGATGCAGTGGCCAATAATAAAGTATGATTTTATGTTAGTGACTTGTATATCTATTTTGTATCGTATGTATATATATTTATATTTATATATACATGTGCAATTATATATGAATTTATATAAATGTCAACAAATTGTCTACTTGTTGATAGAGTACTTGATGACAGTTATAGTTATTGAAGCTAATGTGATTATATAATTGAATCCTGAAGGCACTTTTAATTGATTGGTAGCAAAAATGACATTTTTTACTCTGCCATTCCTTTCAAACTAACATTTTACTTTTTTTCTCATCTGTATAAAAATCTTCATTTTATATATATTTATTATATATATCTTTGTTCTATATCATATATATATAATATCATCGTCCTGCAGGTTAGAATACTTCATCTCTTTTGTCATACTGCAGGATTTCAGCTAGCTTACCATTTTCTGTAGTTTCTTTGACATGTCACTATGTTTGAGACATTTGGAGTCGCAAAGAAGCAGGGAGTGGATAATCAACATTTAGCAGCTGATTAGTATTGGATGCAATATCACTCATTTCGCTTTGCTCAAACGTTTCAAAGAGTTTATTAGCACCAATTTAACAAAAAATTTGACAGAAACTGTTACACCTAGTTGGTTTTTTTTTACTATTTGTGCCAATTGATGAAATGATCAACTGATACTGAAATGTGTCTGTTTTGTGGCTAACTTTTCATGGATGTTTTTAACAAATTACATTATTCAAAAACTAGTTTTAAAGCATATCACAACTTTCTATACAATCATGTTTTGGCATGGCTAAATAATTGTACATACAAACGTTGCACAACAACTGTGGGCAGGAATAGACTTGCGCAAACCTTAGCTAATTTGTACAGCTAGGTTCGGATTCTGTCACATGCGGTGGGCATTAATTATAAGATGTAATGACATTAAAAAGCTTACCATTTTAAAGTATCCGTAATTTTTTTTTGTAAATATATACATTACTTTAGTAAAAAATGGTTCCTTTTTAATGTAGTCAAGTCCGTTGTTACTGCTTGTATCCTGGGATTGATGATTTTTAACCATCATCCCATGAAGTATATTCTTTCTCAACCTAGTAATATAATGTAATATTTATCACTTTGGTAATGGTTCCTCACAAAGATAATCCTTGCTCAGTCTTTGCAGTTACTCCTTTTATCTTCAATTTCTGTGGTGATGAAGTCTATTTTTCTGAGTATCGGTCTAATGCTTTCATGTAGAATTTTCATGCTTCTCCAAAAGAAGTATGGTTCTTTCCGCCAATAGACCATTGTTGTAAGCAATTCCTGTAAAAATCCTCTCTTTCTGGTGAAAGCCTGACTGAATACATCAACAGAATCATGACCAATACATTGGTGAGCTGACCATGACACGTTGCCGATTTGCTGTTTCTACATCCAACAAGCTGGTGTTCATGTGCAACCTGAGATGTACATTTCACTTTTAGCAAAAAATATTATCATAGTTTATACACAACAGCTGAATTGCTGCCATGCCCCAAGGTCACACTGTTTGATCAATCAATACACTTTAACATAAATAGTTTTTTTGTATTTTTTTTTCTCACCTGTATTAATCTCAAAACCAAAAGTCATTCTCTTAGCATAGAACTTGAAAGAGTTAAAATTGACTAAATGAGTACATGAGAAAACGATTTTTTGAGAAATAAAAAAACTAACTTGGCTTGTATCAGCTCATTACCAAAGAAATATTTTACTCTTGGCTTGATTTAGCAGCAGCAAAATAATTGCTACTAAAATTAATAATAAAAAAGAACGCAATATGGTAGAGTAAATGCTCTCAAAGCTTTAGGACGAGCTGCAGCGTATGATAAATTTGATTGTGAAAAAAAACCGTATTAATAAAACAGTTAAATGCTTAGTGTAAACTTATATGCTTGTTTGTTTGTCCATTGTGTTTTGTAATGTCTATTAAGACAAGTTTTTTACTATTGAGCAAGTGTGCATTGGAGAACCAATATGGTTTGTCACAGCCACGTTTGGCCAAAAAATGATATGGAAGGTTCTGCTCATCTAGCTAATAGCGTAGCCAATCAAGAGGTCAATTACATTCAAGTACGAGAGCTATCCCGGCACGACATGACGTAAAGTGTTTGTTGTCAGTTACTGCTTAAATCAGCAATGCTGGTAGTAATGCTTAGATTTTTAAACTTGTTAAACAAATCATGAAGTTTTTTTGCTACTCATCTTTTTATAAAACAGGCGTATCAAGAATGTAAGTTTAATTTTTCAGTTCTTCTTTAGTAATTTATACATATTATTTACTTTTATGTAATGACAGCGGTCTATCTAGTTTTTAATCAACTATGAAAAGTCGGTGTAAAATAGATTTGTTATTATATAAAAGTCTGGGGAAGATTGAGTCATTGTATGACTCACTGAATATTTAGGTTCATTAGTTGCTGCAGGAATCGTCAGCACGTGTATTCTTAGTTGTTGTCAAGCTCAAAATACTGTTCAAGAGTGGTTTAGTCTGAAAACAGCAGCTCAGTTGTTCTGCAGTCAAAATCATTTGGGACCAGTGTCTGGATTACGGCATAGTATTTATCTTTTTTATTTGGGAACAATGGTATTTATTGCTGCATGTGGCTAAAGTTACTATGCAGTGACTTTTACATCAACATCTTATTTTTTCAGCATCTTGCGAATCTAAATATGAATTAAGATGTTTTAATGCCATTTTAATGTTCAGTATGTTCAGTATGTTCAGCCATGTTCAGCATATGTATATTTATATATGAAAACCTCAACAGAAAAATGATCAATGTCATATTTTCTCAAAATTCTAGAGTTATCTTTCCTTAGATAGTTCTGGCCACAAAGTTTAGCTTCTGTGACAAACTTTCAACAAAAACGATCAAGGTCCAGAAATATTCCTGCTTGAAATAAACTAGCTTTTTGCAAAAATGATCAATTTCCAAGGGCTACAAAGCAATAACGATCATTGTCCAGTCACATGATTACTTTCAGTCAATAGCGACGCTGGACTTGTTTGGCAATTTCCAACATAAAAACGAACGTTTTTGTGTAAGTTATGTAAGTACTTCCCGAGTTAGAAAGCAGTGAATTACTTATGATGATGACATGATAGCCTTTTCAGATTACTATTTTTGTGATTACACAAATAATTAGCAGTAACAAAAGTAGCAGCACTGACTTTGATAGTAATGAAAGTAATATTTTTGTAAAAAAGGAAACATTGTAAAAGTTCACTTTAGCTTGGTAATGATCATAGCTTCACATAGCTTTAACAATGCACAACGTAAAGAAACGTTAGTTTTTTTATAGCTCTATTTTTAACGTCTTGGAAATTTTTTTTTATAGAGGCTGAAGTTGAAAAATATTGTATACATATCATGAAACAAAATCGGCAATTTTTAGCAAAATGGCTGGCAGTAGGCTGGTAGCTAAATTTTTACATAGATGGCAGTTAAAAGGTTAATAACTTGATAAAATGGACAGAGGAAGTGGGAATAAAAAGAAATATTCTAACGGTACTGATAAACCTAATTAAAAGTGTGTGCAAAAGTGCGCAGAGTAATTCAAAACAAAATATTGCAGTTTTTCTAGGACACTGTCGGAGAAGTTTTTATTGTAGATTGTGACCTGTTCATTTTGTTCGGTTAAAATGTAGATGCTAAAAACTCCATATTTTACCGCAATATATCATTTCAAATCAGAATATTATAACATTGTAATATTATCACCTAATTAAGCTTAATGCGTAGATAGTTTTCAATGATTTCCAAAGTAAAACGATCAATGTCCGTGTAGTGGTTTTAACTTAAGCCATGTTATGCTACACCAAATTACGTCTACCGCTTTTTTATTGGTGATATGCACAAGTAACATCTCCAGTTGCCAAAATTTAAAAGGTTTCTTTGATATAAGTTGTGATTCTTTTTAAAAAGTTTGTAAACTTTAAGATGGCCTATTCTCCAGTTTGAACAGCCGTGACATTGATAATTCTTCCATTGAGGTCTTCATGCCTAAATTAAGTGTTTTAATGACTTACAAGCTCCCATTTGTTTTACGTAATAATAGTCTGTAGACTTTGCCATCCTTTGTGTAAGTGTATCATATGCAATGCTAATCATTGGCATAAATTACCTGGAACAACATGCTCCTATAACATTTGTTGCAAAACCAAGTTGAGCCAGTCGAGCAATCAATGTTTTCATCAGTAAGCCAGTATTGTGCTACTGATCAGAGGTATGTCCTAGCGATGATGTTTGGCATAGACACATTTAGGTTGTAGTGCTAATATCTTATACCAGTATTAAACTTCAACCTTTAAAAGTTTCTATGACCCTATTTATTGCAATGGAATCAGAAATAAGAATTTTTGAGATGATTTTCAATAGCTAAAGCAGAGATGACAATATGCTTTGGATACTTGGCTCTATGATGTTACGGTTTTCAGTTTACAGTTGGTTTTTGTAGGTAGCTGTCTACTGACACTTTATTGGCTATAGTAACATGCCTCTCCATGAGTCTTTTATGCACTCTCAACTTTCAACTGCATTCATTGCTTGCTGACTTTTTTTGAAGGAAATTGGCTCTCGACTCATTACTGAATGTTCTGCTCTTTTAGCTAGTGGAGAGTTGAGGGTGTCACTGGTGGCTTGAGTTTCTTTGTTGTTGCTGCTTTGCCAGCCATCTGTTGATCTGTTTCAAAAAACTTTTTTTTCAAAATTTTCCATTTATTCCCCGTTTATAGTTGGCAATTTTTCAATGCCAACTAGCAGTGACTAGATTTTGGCACTATACAGTGGTAGGAAAAAAATGCTTGCTGTTAAAATCCAAATGTCTGCTGATGAAACTGCTTGCTGTATGTTGTCAGGATTTCAATTGTTTTGCTTGCATAGTAGATAAAGTTTTGCTATTTATGCTACTGAAAGGCAGTAGCTCAACCTATTGAACTCTGACGACCGATATTTGGGCATTGCATAGGGTGTGTCAGAAACTCGAATGACCAAAATACTGGCATTCGCATGAATCTTTTTACAAATAATGTTTCGAAGTAACCAGTTGAACCAATCTAAGTATTTTTTGCACAGGGCTTTTGATCCGTGTGTACACTGCAATTTTTAACATTTTCAAAAATCCTAATCTACCTGTTTAATTATAATAACCATTTTTTTAGAATGGCATCATAAAAAAATGCTACAATTAATTTGTTGGAAGGTTATGGAAGATTGGGATTTAAGCGAAGCATTACATGATACTTCCTATAATTTTCCAGATTATTTTGAGTCATGAAAAAATGATAAATGTTTGTTCAACAGATTTTATGCTATTGCAAAGGTTTTGTCCAGCATTTAAAATGGTAGTTTGTTAAGAAAACTTTTGTACGTTTTTTTCTCAAGCTATTGTCTAAGTAGGGCTGGTCCCTGTCATGTTCCAACATTTAGGTTTATGAATCAGTATATTAAGCAAGTCTATGATTTTTACAATACAATATCGTTAACTCTATCACTACTGTGCTAAATACGCCATTCTGACCAAATTACTTCAAACGAATTTTCTAAAAATCAATATACCACTAGTATTCACGCAATATTTTGAGAACCCAATGTAGATGTTGTTTTACTGTAAAATGCATCCGATTCAGAACAAAATTTTCCACAAAAGATACATAAATTTGTTAAGTAAATCTCACTCTCACAAAATTCCTGACGCTTCCTTTGCATTGAGCATACGTGATGAACTTCTTATTTCCGTGACCAAGTCATTTGGTTATCCAAGTTTGAAAAATGATTATAAATAGATTTGCTTATCAAAATTATTTTCGATTAGTTGCGAGTGATTGGCTACAAGGCTGTTTTGTTGCAGAAAAAAATTGATTGGTCTAGCTGATGTGTAGGCTTTGTCATAAATAGAAAAATTAAACCCTTTTGATTAGCCGATTTATCAGCTGTTGGTCTGTCCTTCTATTATCGCGATTGCTGACACATGGGTTCACTGTAGTAAAAGAGTTAATCAAGCAGTGATTCAAATGTAACTAACATATTTTGTATCAAATTTTATAAACATTGTTCTTGCTTGTTGTTAGTTGCTGATTTTGCATGAATTGAATGCCATTATAAATCAGTAAATTGTAAATCTTGCTGGCTCCTACAAAGTTGGTGATTACAGTTATAATTATTATTTTTTGTATTTGTTGTTCCTAAGATTTTTTTTCTGTCAATTGCAGGCGTATTTTGCTGTATTCATGTGTTGTAATAACCATTGCTAGTGATGCTCTATTAGTTAGCTTTTGAGCTGTTTGCCATACAAAAGTTTTGTTTTACCTAATATATTATACTGTTAGCTTGTGTATGTCCACAGAATGCCAATTGTGTTTTTAAATTTGTGGTCAATGAAATATTTGTCGGTCATTAAGTATTTAAATTCTGTCTAATGTAATCTAACAATTTTAAGTATGTGTCAAAATTGATTAGGCGTGCAACATTCTAGTTATCTTAATAGCACAAATGATTCTTTAAAATTAATTATGTTTTGGCAATGTTTGTGATATGTAGATACGCAAACGATAAAACAAGATGAACCACCGCCAACTTTGCTTTTTATAAAATGTTACTTCTTATACCTCTGTGTTTTGCCAGAAATCGTCCCCTTCCCCTAATGTTGATTCTAGAAGCTTGCAGCATGAGTGTTTTTGTGTTCAAAGCTGCTTTTAATTCTTCGAGCAACAAATTTATCCCTAAAAACAAAATATGATAGTAACCGGTGAATAGATGTAATATTTTTAATTTAATACTCTTGTCTTCAAGTTATATTTAACATAAGTTACTTTGGCCATGATGCATTAGTGAAAAACTGTAAACATCAAAAAGATGATGCAGTACAAAATATTAGTCATGTAGTAGACTAACCTTGATGCTCAATTACTGAACGAAAATATAATCGAAAAGCCATTATCCCAATGATTCAGTCATCACCAACATATTTAAATGGCAAAATACTGCCTATAATTGATAGCAAAAATATTACTTTGTTATATACTAAAATTTGAGCAAGTTCGCAAATTTGAAAAAAGCGCTAAATTCTATGCAAGAGTTTGATTAAGAAAAGTGTACGTATGTTCCAAATGTACCAAAAATATATTGAAAAAATGTTATAAAATTGTTCTCCCTTGTGGCTGATTTATGATTTTATGCAGATTGATTCTTGTAAAGGTACAGTAAGTTGTAAACTTTGTTGCATCTTGCAACGTTGATGATAGTGATCGTAATTGTTCTTGCATTGTAATTATTGTTCGTAAAATGTTTGTTCTGATTACTGCAGAAGTATACTGTTATATTCATGTGTAAAACTTGATTAAAATATACTATTCCAATTAAGCTTTATTTAGTTCGCTTTCGTGCTGTTTACTGTTTAAAACTTTGTTTCATATTTCGGTCAGCCAATTTCTTTGCTTTGCAAATATCTGAGATTCACTAGTTGACTTGCAAAAAAGATCGGCACTAGAATTGTCATTTTTTCATGTTTTATTTAGCTTTGTTTGTTTTAGACTATGCTGGTTAGTGTCTGCTTCACTGCCATTAAACTTTTTTTATCTATCTTTGCCAGACAGCTCTTATGCTTGACTTTTGTTCTAGATTTTTCCTCAATTTTCCAATACTCTTTGCCATTTATATTTGTTTTTGCTGGTTGTTTGCAAGGCTGGTAGTAGCAGCTGCATTAGTGCACCACCATTTTTTATTTAGTGTTAGTGGATCTCATGTATGACCAGAGTTTGTTAACTGTGTTCCTAGCTTCTCAGTCAATAGGTTATTTGTCGGTCAGTAGGGATTAAAGTTAGTTGGTCTGTAATGTTTTTGTATGCTCGGAAAAGGCATTCAGACTTTGAACAAATCAGTTATCTACATCTCACTGATAGTTCTTAGGAAGTATAGGCCTTTTGACAGTTTTTTTGATCTGGAAATACACAAAAAGGGAAAATAGGAAGTTTAATTGGGATTCTTTTTTAGAGTTATTGTGAGTTGTTTTATTAGATACAATGCCGTTTTATTAATAGTTTCTTCATTTTCTAGTGCATAAAATACAGATGCGACATCTAAGGAGGAGAACATTACATTCCTGGCAATGCAATGTGATAATTGATCTTTCCAATCAATGGTGAGTCATTAAACGCATCTTTGAGCTGTGTTTAGAGCTCAGGAATCAACAGCAAGCCTGACTTCTTTTCCAGTCTTCTATTTCCTTTATTCTATGTATTCCATTTTGTTTTTCATTCTTCTCAGTTAGTACAAATAGGAAGGTGAACACAATCAAGTAAAGTAGCTCAAATACGCTTGCTGCTCATAACTCTCAATTTGATTTTCAGCTTTTTTCTGCAATATTAGCTTAATAGAAAACTGTCTCATGAAAATTGGAGTCTAATACCAGTGAATACAGTTCTATTGTTTTTAATCTCAAAATCTTTACTGAATACGTAACTGACGTATTTGATAGAATGTAATATTGGACAAGGACGCATATGAATCATAACTTTTGAACCACTTGGTCTATAACAAATATTTTAATAATATTTTATTTATCATGAAATTAAGCATCAGTTGATGTGATGAATAATATCTCAAACGTATTGCAAAACAAGAACAAAAACTTTTTCAGCTATTCCCAAAAATATTGGGAGTATTTCCAAGTCGTATGATTTATCAAAATTATTACAGTTTATGGCATTGTTATTACTGATAAAATAAGAATGATAACTCTTAAACTATTAATGTGCATTCAAAGTTACCCAAAGTCTGTAGATCTGTAGTTATTAAATATTTTGAGCTGCGTTGAGTGTAGCATGACAGGTCATAGCCAACAATTTGTTTCAGCCAGGTAGTAGGTTGGACAGCAGTAGGTTGGGTCAGAGTTTTTATTGCCTAAATGCATGTACGTAGGTAATTGTTGTATTTTAGTACAGGTTTTAATAGTGTAATTTAGTGTTACAAAGACTAAAGTGCAAAACGAGAAGTTGAAGTACCCGAGTTAGATTCTGGTGCAAAACAACTTTATTCCTACACTTTTGCCGTATTTCCATAAGTCATTTCCATATTATTTCCATTTCAATATCATTTCCATAATTCATTTCCATATTATTTCCATTTCCAAAACACTTCCATAATTCTTTTCCATATTATTTCCATTTCCATAACATTTCCATAATTCATTTTCATATTATTTCCATTTCCATAACATTTCCATATTTCTAAAATAAGATTTCCATATCCATTTTCAAAAAACTATGGAAATATTTATGTTTATGGAAATGGATATAGAAAAGTAAACATTTCCATAATATGTCTAGCGATCTCTGATTTACGTATAGCAAAAACTTTGAATTCCCTTCAAATAAGTTTACCTTACTAAACACACACAGTTAAAGCTAAGTTTTAGTATATATTTTAAACTATTTGACTGAATTTTAAATTTTTATCATTAAATTTTTAATACTTACCAGTCTTCACTTTCACATTAATTTTAGCGCACCCATTTGAAACCTTTTCAAACTAATTGGGCAAAAAAACTCAAATGATGGTTTTTTTGTAATGAAGTTGTTGTTTTTAACGGGTTAGTGGAAAATGCCCAACCACTAAACTTTCTGTATGAAGGGTTCCCAACTCCAACTTTGCCACTGGTTTTGACAGAAAAATATTAGCATTTTACACATGAGAATTGCTGAATTGAAAAAAATATGTCATTGCTTCTTCTTCAGGCATTGCGAAAATATTTTATGCAAACAGAATTTTGGTGTCTTTGCTGTTTTGACGTAAGTACTAAGCACAAGGACTGCCCTTTTTGAACTGGGGCAAAAACTTTGTTGAATTTGTATGGTGAAGAAAAATTTGTAAGGAGAGGTGAAAAAATTGTATATCAGGGTAACCATAGCTTGAGTGTGCACTGTATTGGATGAATGCCTGTAAGCAGAAATGGAAGTTGGGAATTCAAATTAAGTTTACAGCAACCTTCTCAAGCTTAATACTTTACCACTATAACTTGACAGATGGGAAGACAGACAGGCAGACATTGACATTTATATTAAGGTTAGTAAAAAATAGCCGCACACTAGGCTGATGTCATAGCTGACTATTGTTTTGTTAACTGACTTAAACACTACTTATGTATATTCCGGCTTCGTTGAGTGTAATGATAACCCTATGTGCAGTTCATTAATTCTTTCACTGCCACAAAAATTCTGGCCAAATGTTATTCTGCTCAAATTAATTCATACAGATTTTTGAAAAATCAACATATTGTTAGTATTTAAGCAATATCTCGAAAATCAAAACAGATATCGTTTTACTGTAAAATGCATCTTATTCAAAATAAACTTTTCTACAAGATAAGTATAGAATAGTTTAGTGTATCTCAATCTCGTACGCTTTCTCTAAATATCTGACACTTTCTTTGCGTTGATTCAAAGCGATAAGTCTCTTATTGCTATGAGGTTACCCATCTGGTTTAACCGTTTTGAAAAAAAAATGAATTGGAATTGCTGAGCAAAGAATAACTGTTATTGGCTGCATGTGATTGGCAACAAGGTTGTTTCATTAGAAACAAAAATTGATTGGTCTAGCTAATGCCTGGGCTTTGTAATGAAAATAAAACCGAAACCCTTTAAAATGAACACAAGGGCTTTTAGCCAGGCAAAACATTGAATAAGGTGACAGGGTTGGAGATAGTTTGCACTTTTTTTCAAGAGAAACAAACACAAACATGATCGCAAACCAAGCAAACCAACATGATCACAAACATTACTGAAAATCCGATACATTGGCTTACGGTGACGAAAGAAATAAGGCTCTGTTCATATATTTGTCATAATTTTATCCTGCTGTTGCATAAGGCTTCAGATATAAAATTGTAATGGGTGCCTTTCTTGGTTTTTCTTCCATCATTGAAGACCCATTTGAATGACTCTCTCTATATTTTTACTCCTTTCATATGCCAATAAGCTTATTGTTCAGTATCAATGTACATGTTTTGTATATTTGAAGGCACAAAGGTGTTACCTTCTGTGTACTTCAGTTGGGTTTGAATGACATTATCTCATTAGGTAAGTCAAGTATTGGTAAGATTTAGGAGCATGTGAATTTTGGTGTAACATAGAATGGTTCAGCATCAATCATAGCGTACATATTCCCTTAGTACTTGTCTTTCTTGCTATGATATTACAAACTGTGACTGGTCCGCGTTGAAATGGATATGATAATCTTTCCCAAATGCATAAGAAAAATGTTTAAAGTTAGGCGGTTTAACTCTCAGTTGATTGTCTATCAAGTTGTTGAAAGTGGTTTCTGCTGAATGATGGTTTGATAAGTTTTATATGTTTCGTAGCATTGTGGTTATATTTATCATGTGTGTGGTTTACTTGTTACATTGCTTCATGCCTCGTCATGCTGTAAATCCTTGAGCACAGTTTTCCGTTTGGATGGCTGTGCTCGGATCGCTTTTTATCTACCTTGCCATTCATTAGGACTGTCTTCTCTTGTAGGTGCCTCTGCACAAGGCACTACTGATGCTCTGATAATGAAGGACAAAATATTTGGATCGCTGCACTCATTTCAATATTTGTCTCAGCTATAAAACAAAACTATTGCAGCTGACGATCATCTGCAACTCTGGTCTTCTATATTTCTGGCAGCATAACACGTGCACTACCATACAACATCGCATTGCATTAATTGTTTGCTGGCTGGAGCTGTTCCTCTTTTTTCCATTTGCTGCGATAAGTTTTGTGTATTTGTACAGTGTACCCGAAGTTAAAATTATCCTGATATATGGCTTATTTGTCTTATGATGTTGAACTTAATGTTTTTTTACCAGAAATGCAACTTTTTTTTGCTAGACAACATCAACCAAAGTTTCTCTCAAAATTTAATTTTGGCAGTCGTTTTGTTGAATACGTCAAAGTAACAAAGATGCTGAGATACTTTTTGCCAAAACGTCTCCCACAAAGAAAGAGATAGATGCCTGTCCCCCTATTTTCTTTCTCTCCTCTTATCCCCTTCTCACACCATTTCCTCTTCCCCTTCACTCCCTCCTCTTCCCCCTCATCCCCTCCCTTTCCCCTCTCTTCCTCCCCCTCCTCCCCTCCCTTTCTTCCTCATTCCCTCCTCCCCTCTTCCCCCTGGTTCCCCTCTTCCCCTCCTCGCCTTTCTCTCCCTCCTCCCTTTCCTTCCACTTCCCCCTCATTCCACCTCCTCCCCCCTCCTACCACCTCCTCCCCTTCTTCTCGTCTGATTTGACTGGTCACCAGTACTCAAGCCAAGTACTGACTCAATACTAATTTCTGGCAACCATTTAGAGTTTCACACGTTTTTCCATTTTAAATCCTCATCAGTGTCACTATCAGGTGAATAACCAGGATTATTCTCATTTAATCCTCAAACTACTGGTCCGTGACATAACTTATGTGTGTTTAAATTTGTATCTTCTGCATGAAAATAGTATAATACTGCGGAGCGTAGTATAATACCACATGACCTACTTGCGAGATAGAAAGCTTCTCCTCTGTTGTCACCTGTTGTGCAACAGTTAGCTCAACCTTTGTCTTTGGCTTCATTGGCTTGCCGCCATACTTACAACATCTGGGCTAACTAAGGAGCAGTGAGTAGATGGTCCACTTTCAGTAGCTGATTGCTATTTAATGCATCATCATTCATTTTATTCTTTGATCACTTGTCAGAAATTTAGTCGCGTCAAAGCAATCAATAGATTTTGTTGCTACCATTGCAGCTTGTCTTTAGTTGCTTCTGTTTTACACCATCTGAAGAAATGGGCAACCTGCACCAACATGTGTGTGTTCCTACCAAACATAATTGCAAGGAATATCACTGGACTGCTAGTAATGTTCCTTGCAATTATGTTTGGCATGGCTCAAGAGTTGTACATATACCAGAAAGCAGCTCTGTACAAAGGTACAGAGACTTACACAGACCTTAGAAAAGTTTTTACAGATGTGTTTGAATTCTGTAGGGTATAGCGGGCAGTAATAGTAAGATGTTGCACCATTATTAAGCTTAGTATTTTTAGAGTGTGGTATGAGTGGTGTGAATGGTACTTGTGTGTGAGTGTGTGCATGTTTGTTTTGATTTGCTCATCTGTTGTTCATTGGCTATGTTTGTTGTAGTGATGACTTATGCTTGCTGATTTATGATTTTGGTGCATTGCTCGGCTTAACACAGCGTATACTTTTAAAGGTGCCACATTTCGTGTTAGCCGACTAGTTTATGATGGTATTAAGAGATAGTTTAGATATCATTAGTTGCATGTCTTGTCCAGATGTATTTTGGAATTAAACTTTTGAAAAAAAGGATTTTCTTTTCCGAAAAAAAATTGTTAGGATGGCTATCTTAAATCGCAAACAACAGTTAGTTTTTTTTGTAAAATTCAGATGCTAGTTACTATTTGACAACTATGGAAAATTTGAGGTGGGATATTTCAAATGGATCTGCTGTGATCTTTACTGATTAACTCCAAAACGTTTTCTTGTTTTGAGCCAAAATACTATATTTGTGCTAATTTATTGATAACAATTTGCACATATACACAACAATTTGCATGCGGTTTCCTTGTGCTCTGCTTTGCTTGGCTTTAATAGCATCAATATATATGGGAAAACTGCCTGTTCTCCCTGTGTCCAATTGCTCTTTTTAAAACTGCTAATGGTAGGCCGGTTGTTTTTTTTTGCTGGGCCAGTTTTATTTCCTCTTTCGTAAGTTCAGCCTAGCAATTTCCTTTCAACTCGTTATTGCTGAGCTGGCCCCTTGCCAAACGATTAGGGCAGAAATAAGCTAGGCTGGCAGGCGTTCGGCTGACCAAGGGACCAAGTTGGGTGCAAAAGTGAAGTTCCTCACAATATCATGAAAATTTAGGAGACATCAGTTCAACAACGTGAAAAAACCATGGATGCTCTTAAAATTATCTATGTGCATAGTGTTGTTGGAGGCCGACTCTCACTTCTTGGTTTTTGCTACTTGGCTGACTGGCTCTGGCTTACTGTCAATCTGTATTGAGAAGAGAGGTGATCACTACTTAGTAGAGTAGTGGTTTTTGTAGTCTTTGAGATAAGACAGAGTATTGTGTGATGTGAGTAGAGCTTCGAGGAGACTTCGACTTTGTAACAAAAAAGTTTAATTCGGTAATGGTAGAATTGAGTTAAAGTTTTACTGTTGCTACTATTCTATACGGTTATAGATGAAACCTCTTTATGGGTGGATTTTAGCTATAAGGTATGGTCAAAGTGCATTCTAGGCATTAAAAGTGTGTAGTAATTTGCCTTAACTGACTAGTTTGAGGTGGTAGCTGTTAGTTCAGAGTTATTTTGTCAATTATGTGAGTTGCATGTTTTGTGCGGAAATATTTAGAAATTAACCTCTAGTCTATTTTGGTAGCTGCGCTCTTTTGCAAGAAGATGAAAGAAATAGAAGGGTAGAGAGATAAGATGATACCGATGTACTATAGATAAAATAGTAATGATAGTGGTAAAGTTGAAGTGAATAGCTTCTAATGACAACATAATTGGTACTGCAACAGTTGAAACCAAATTACAAGCTGCTTGGCATGCTGTTTTGCCTTTTAGATATGTATACGCTAACCATTTAGCAGACAAGTTTATTTTTAGTTTTCTCTCGTGTGTGCCAAATAAATTTAATTGGATGGTAATGTTTTGTGCTTGCTATTTCACTTCTAACTTATAAATAGTAATCAGCAGTAAACCAGCAATTCATATAAACGTATTTAGCTAGATAACCTATTATGTTGGCCAGCATTTTGGGACTTTTTTCGCTGCATAGGAAATTATGCAGACTTATGCAAAATGTAGTTAAAATGTTTTTTTTTGCAAATGGCAATTATAGACAAGATTATTGCTGAAAAATACAACCGTATTCTTTCTTAAACTATATCGTTTATTAGACTGCTTTACCTAGACATACATACAAAAGTTGTGCAAATACATTCACATTTGCAACTACATACAATAGCAAAAAAAGTTAATAGTTTAGTAATAAAACTTACGTACCACATCAGAATGAAACATGAACCAATTAACTATATATTTTTCTTCAGTCAAGCAAGAGAAATTTGATCAAACATGTCATTGGAAAAAAGTTCTCCAAATATTAAGTTTAGCTCTATACAACTCATACAATACTATGAGCTCAATTTACTGATTTCAGTTGTAGTAGAAACAATTTGTGTATACACTATGCGAAAGTATTTCTTTTGACATGAAGCGTAGCAGTGAACTTATTTTCAATGCAGCTCTTTTGCAGTAGTGTTACCATAGCTGAATTGTTTCCAAACTGAGTAACCTGCTTGCTGTGATAGTATTAAATTCATACCGTTGACTACTGGACACTCCCAATAACAATACTCAAACAGTGAGATAAATTATTTTGTGAACAAAACACTAAATTTTTACTTAAATTTAGAATTTTCCTCTTTTAAATGCTAATTTGAAAACAAAACTTCAATTTTTCATTGAAGTAATGCACTTGCTTTGTAGTTGATGATTCATTCAATTCACCATTGAATGATGGAGTAAATTAGTTTAGTATTTTCTCACCTTAGCTCCTTTCCATTGTATGAGATTTCTTGCAGCTTGACAAACACTCGATTGATGTTTTGGCTCACTATTTGTATGAATCTACAATACGAGTTGTTGTGATGGTTTCAATTACCAAATATTCTTGCATATAAGCCGATTTTGCAAACTTTAAAAAAAGAAGTACGAAATCAGAGAACTTATAGAAATTCACATATAAGCCAACCTTATAAATCGTCACATGTCGTGCGTACCTACCAATGCAACAATTTACATGTAGGTACATGTAGAAGAAGCAACATTTACAGGCTTAGTTTTCAAAGTTTCATATTCATGAGTAGCTTTATAATTTGCCTATTGTGCCTCCATTTAATCTCAAAGAAACAATGGTCTGTTTGCATTGAGCCAATAGAGAACATGTTGGCTTATCCTACAGAGCTCCGTTTTGTTTTGTAAAAGCTATTTTTTCTGCGCCATGATTAGACACTTTACATTTATTTAGATTTTACAAATGCTAGATCAATGAACATCTGATGAGTATCTATTGGGCATTAGTAGTAGTGACCATGAGTATTCATTTTTAAATCATTAAAACCTTGGCCTTCCTTGTCATGGTATGCTATTTTCCCTCGGCGATTTGACCAACGATGAGAAGTTTGGAAACTTTTTAATTAACATATCTAAATATGCCTATAATGGTAATTAGTAAAGCACAAGTAAGATGTTGAGCAACTCATAACTAATGCGAAAAATTGAAAACAAGTGTTTCTTAGTTCTACGGGCTCAAACTATAATAATTTTTACGGGTTTAGAAAAAAACTAAAAATGTTAATAATAGTATTGTACTAAACAAGCATACGTTCATCTTTGTTTTATGACACAAAACTATCTAAAAAATTATATTTAGTATCATATAATTCTTCATCGTCATCACAATTATCGTTGACATATCAACAATCGTGTCACATCGAATTTGTTAGCAATATCATCCTTCTTAAAATGTTGCTATGATAAAGGAAATACATGAAAATCCTTGAAAAGTGTTAAAAATAGAAGGAGAATGTCTGGTCTAACACCCTGTGCAAAAATTAATTTGATCAATTACTTGGAAAAAGAAGTTATAAACAGAGTCATGTGAATGGCATGTTGTGGCTGTAAAAGTTTCTGACACACTTTAAGTGATGGCGTAATGCTGGATGTTAGGGTTCAAATGTCATCACAGTAATGTTATTGCCAAAGGCTACTAAACAGTTACAATAATATCGGTAACTCATGTTAGTCGAGACACACTCAACTTTTTGACCATGTTAGCAAATTTCAAAGTGGACAAAAAATGCTAACTCATTCTACAACATACATGTTTTTTGGCCTTTTTATTTCATCAGATGACATAAAATTTTATGTGAACTAATTTGTTCAAATGTTATGACAATATATGCTCCAGTGTCAAGTATTAATCTTTATCAAACACTTAATTAGCTCAGTAAAAAAATTTACTGTTAGCAAACTAGATGGTGTTGGAGTCGACCATTATTAAAGAACAGTGTAAAACATTAGTTCTATGTAATGGATGAATCAAACATTTTTGTGGTAAAATCTTTCTAACGGCATGTGACATACATAAAATGCCAGCGATCATGCAGTTGACCAACCGTGACTGTGATTGCAGTCATAGTTAAGCTGGACAAAAAAGGCTAGATGCACCAGTTCTGTAGCATCTCCTATTAATGACTCTTCACATGTGACTTTCTTCACATATAGGCCTTCACTACTGTACAAAACAAACTGTTAGTAAAAAGCCGCTACATGCATGCTGAGCGTTGTTCGAGTGGTACTTACTGAAGATAAGACAGCATAATGTCATTTTGTTTGCTTTTAATCAGCGTTATGCTTGTATAGGCCACACCCTTACATTTGGTAAACAAATTGCATTCAAGATACTGGTTATATGCTAAGAGGTTTGATAATTTGCTATGGACCTCACAGGCGCTTTTCAAATAGTGCTCTATAACTCATTAAAACAATTTTTTTTTCATTTGTGAGGGCTATAAGATGTGAAACTCAGTAGTGATGAATTTTGTAATGCGTGATAAAAACAGTGTTAGATGGGAGAATCAATTTAAGTGAAGACATGAAGTGTTCACTGCTACTGCTAGTGTTAAAGATAGGTGCTTTCTGATTGATGCTAGAAACAGACTAAAGGTACAGCCACGCGTGCCAGTTTTTTGTTGGTTCTAACGAGAATCACAAAATGAATGAAAAACAGAATTTTTTGGCCAAAGTTCACAGAATTATTAGAGCTGTGCATGTACACCAAAATATTCAAAAAAACGCTTTTAATTGGCTAAGCAAACTATTAGCGAGCACAATTCTAGAAAAGTTTGCAATTTATATAGTCTGAGGCGCTTAACGCCACACGCAAGAAAAGTGCTAACGCATTTTCCCATAGTAAATACAATGCAACTGACTGGATTGCGTTTAAGATAGCAACTATTTCTACAAACAAACTTTTGATGCAAAAAGAATATTATTATTAAAAAAGAAACAATTTTTAGCCATAGTGTTTGAACAATATAAAAATCCACCAATAGCGCAATCTAAGCAGTTGCATCGTATGCACTATGTTGAACTGCAATAATATTTTTGTTCTGTGCTATAATGCGTGTCTTGGACTATACCAATTGTAAAAGCTGCTAAAATCGTGTGCACTGGTAATTTGTTTAGCCAATGAAAAACGTTTAACCGACAATTTCGGTGTGCATGAACAGCTCTGACAATACTGTGATTTTTGGCCAACTAATTCTGTGTTTTTCACTCATTTCATGATTTAGGTTAGAATCAATGAAAAAATCAGCACCTAAAGAATTTAACTGGTTTCGATGCAAGCAAATAACTTTATATTAAAATGTTCCAGATTTTTGGCTACAGATATAATTAGCTGATTCAGCAAATTGCTCATAAACATGAGTAAAATTACACACCAGAAAACAGTAGATGCTCCCCAATGAAAATAATTTGCTGTTGGAAAATTTACTTTATAGATAATTATGTTATACAAATTGTAAAATACAAGTAAATTGTGTAACCTGTCCTAAGATCTTACAAAATTCCCTTCTTTGGGCCTTTCCAAAAAAAACTACTTGTAAAGGAATTTGTTTTAGTTCAAAGACTGAAAAGTAATTTTATTATTAATGGTTTGTATTGACAAAGTTTTACTTTTCTCAATTTGACTCAGTTTATGGTTCATAATAACTGTAATTTCACAAAATGTCATAGGAACGCGCAATTCACTAGCAATTTTCATTATTTCTTTTCATTTTTTTAGACAATTAGGTCTATTTTGCAGAAAAAATCAATGTAAAATGTTTGACATGTCTTAAAGTGAAACAAAAATATGGCTTTACTATACATATTGGAAATGGTGTTTCTCTTACAGTCCTCCACCAAGGTTTGACGTTACGGTAAAATAGCTTTTGATGAAACTAAAACTTGTGACATTAAACTCGGTATATCCACACTCGGACCCCTGCACAAATAGATCAATTTTAAGTGCTTTTAAATGATTGCATTGCTATTTATTTCCTGTGCCTTGCCAACTCACCTGATGATCTCTGATTACGAACTAGATTACCAGGGTACAATAGCGTCCTATGTGTATGTCGTTTGCCTTTTCCACTGCAGCGAAAGATATTGATATTCTTAAAGTTAACTATGAGATTTCTGTTGTTTTGATCAAATTTGAGAATTTGCACCGACTAAAACCTTTACGCTATATAGAGTTCTTTATGTTGCACAAAGCAAAAACTTTACATAAATTTGTTATGTGCAATCTACATAATTAGAGGTATATTATAGAGGTGCCTACTGTTACAATTTTAGTTATCAATTAATATTTAGAGATTGTGCACAGTATTGATCCATCCACAAAGCAAGTAGTTAGTAATATTACATCAATACTGAAGTCAGTAAACTTACATATTCACCATTCTCCTTTGTGTGATTCTCAAAAAATTATACGAGGAGCTCAGATCAGGAAAAAATTGCTTAAAAGTGGCTACTCATAAAGATCCATTTGCGATGTCAACCATTGTGTCTCATATAACTGCAATAATATCACTGAGCACTTAAGTTACTTTGTTACCAACCTATCTATTATTATGCAACTTTTTTAAATGAAGTGTTTTACGTGTTTGGAGTGTATCTTGTATGCTTTAATCGTTAGTAGTTTTTTTAGAACATGGTTCTATGATTTAAGGTAAACTTGGATGTTGTTTATGTCACTCTTTCTATTCTTTCATGTTGCTCTAACGCAAGGTCTATGTTTTTCCTGATATCAGGCTCCTTTATACTTTGGGTAAAATGGTCCTGGTTGATTATAAATAATATCTCTGCAAGTTCATCTAGAATAGTGGTAGTAAAAATTTTTTAATGGTGAGCTAAGTTAATTTACCTTAAACTCTTGTGTATAACCCACACTTGTTAGCCTGATTTTTTTGAACTTTAATGGTTAGATATGCAACTGATACATGCAGTTGTAAAATGCTAGCTCTACATGTACACCTCTCACTACATTCACCGTTGATGTACTGTCACACGGGAAGTCTAGGGTCACATACAATAAAACAGTATTAATATAACTACAAAAAAAATGCAAATCATTAAAAATTTAAATATGATTTTAAAAATAAAATTTTACACAATTTAAATTAACCACGCAAATGTAATAAAGCTAAAATAGTTTATTCAACAAAAAAATTGCTAAAAAATGTCCAGTACTTGTACTGATTTAATGAGTTGGCTAACAAGGGCTATTGTCAGGTGACATCTTCAGCAATGGATGTCATTAGTTAGGTTGCTTTTCAGTAATATGAAAAGTGTGGTCGCATTTCAGTTGACAGTTTCCAGAGCCAGTTTTTTAAACCAATTTAAAAGCAGCGACATATTTCACTTTTCTCAATGACATACATTACACAATGCGCTTGATTATTTGGTACAGTGCACCTCAGGATGCGGTTAAACACGATATGAAATGAGTAAAAGTTGCTGAAAACACTTTCAAACTGCTTGAAAGAAACAAAATGATCAAATTTTTTAGTTCAGAAATTTTCATGTGAAAAATGCTAATATTTTTCTTTTAAACCAGTAACAAAGTTAGAGTTTCAACTCATTTAAACAGGAGGTCAGTGATGAAGCATCTTCTCTTAATCTGCTAACAAAATCTACTTATTAAGAATTAACCAGAGCATCTTTTGAAAACAAAATCTTGTGGAATTAGCATGAAAATAGTTTTAATCAGGTTGGCTAAAGCAGCTAGTAAAGACGGAGATATAAACTAATTGATACAGAAACTAGTTGATAAAAGTTCTGTGATAAAAAATTGAAATTTTAAAATAGTTACAAATACACACTAAAACTTAGCTTCAAGTGTGTGAGTTTAGTAAGGTAAACTTATATGAAGTGAATTCAAAGTTTATGGTATGCTTACGTCTGTCTTGAAGGTAACAATTCTATACGGTGCGTTGTACTGTAAATAACACTTGGTAACAATACATTTTAATGCAGATCATAACCAATAAATACACTGAATATACTAAAATTCCTGTGGGTAACTATAGTTACTAAGGTTAGCACACTATTTTGTTACTTATTTTTAATATGTACATCACCTATATAAAATTTAGAAGAGTTTTACCAAAGGATTATGCATTATATAATTACTATAGTTTTTATAACAACTTCATACAATTTCTTCTATATAATGCCAAGACTGGAGAGGATTATAATCGTATCTTGAGAATACCCTGTATTGGTTTTTTGGGGAGTAATATGCTCAAGCTGTAACATATTCCCCTAAAACAACCTTTAAAATTTGAGATGCAGTTTATAGATAGTGGCAGCATATAGATTATGACTTGAAGGTAATAACTATTGACTGCCTTGTTGTACCTGATAAATGCGGACAGCTTTTCCATGGCTGAATAAATTGGCACACTTGAGTCAAGTTATAGCTGATCCTGTTTGTATGACCACAATGTCAGTCTCATATCTGTGAAGTTCTTAATAGACAAACCACAAGCTTGTCACTGATTAATGGGCTATGACAGCTCTTGTCTATACAGCTCAACAAGTCACATGTTAAATATTTAATTTGATATTTGAATTCACATTTGAGAACATCTTTAATTATGAAACGTGTGAGTGTGCTTTGTACTGGAGCCTTTGACCAATGTAGCTACATTATTGTTTATAGTCTTTTGTTTTCATCATAGATGCCCCCTTACTACAGTTAAAAAACTGATTAAAGGGTATTTGTCAAAAATGTTGACAGAGTTCATTTGGTTCTAATTAGTTAATAGAGTTATAATGAACTGAATTTTGACGCACCATACAGTGCGCCATAGCATAGCAGTCAATCTTGATTCTCTAGTCTGTTCCTGTACTCAATCAAAATATATCTTGCATCAAATTATAAGAACTTTTTAAAACATGCGTAAAAACCACCAAGGCTAAACAGTGAACTTAATCAATTTTACTAAATACGATATTCCTTGCTCCCCAAAACCATCAATGTTTCAATATCCATATCCCAATTAATCAACTGCGTTATTACAGTGTTCATCATTCCGGAATCTTCTTCTACATTATTTAAGTTAAACTTACCAGCTGGTTGCAGCTCACCACTTTTGCATACTTTCTTGGAAGTACTAAAAATAGAGCTTGGTTATCACTTAGCTCACCCATTCACAATCCATCAGCTTATGGTGCCATAACTTGCACTTGCACCTGCTGCATACAGTTTAAACTGAGCCTTATAAGCATTTCGCTTTACCAATGCTTTAGTAGTTTCTTAAAAACATAAATAACAATTAGCAGCCCACCTTTGCTGCACAGTTAACAAGAGCTTTTTGGTTTTAGCAATCGTTTTCACTTATTAAATTGTGGTAAAATAATGCGAGGTCTATCAACCATTTCTTTGTAAATATTTGCTCAGATCACAAAGAATTTATCATGCGCAGTTGGAAAAAGCCCTTCAAAGATGATCACCTTTCTTGTGGCAATTGATATAAATTTTCTTTCCTGCCAAACCAATTAATACTGAAAATGTGATATGTTAGCTCTTCAGCTAAAGTTTAACATAACCTTTCACCTTATTCTAAATAGTTCTCCAAACAGAGTAACAAAAGTATTTCTTTTATGATTTATTTAAGTAATCAAAAATTTAGAAACTCTATCAATATTGTAAACCTAAAAACAACTTTTCAATTTTTATCACTCCTTGAGAGTTAGAGCTTTGTATATTGTTGTTCTCTTATCAAATTGGTGTGCCTAAAGGCCTGCATACTCACTAGTGTTAGGCTGGTATTTGGTTCTCCGCTCTTACCGATGCAGAGGGATTCTCGGTAGCCGAGGAAACCAATAATTTTCGGTGACAGTTAGTTATCCGCGGCTGGTTTGATACGATCGGTATTTATCCGTCAAAGCCTATCGGTAAATGGTTATACGGATATCTGGATAGATTTTTAAAACGCTTCATGACGAACATGCTAATCTCAGCACGCATTGGCGAACAAATTCAACGAACATTTCCACGCTTACCATATCTACTATTATATTACGTTACATTGATAATACCACTAGCCTCGAAGGTTTGGGAGTTTTTCTCCAAAGATGGGAGAATGTATAAAGACTCTAATGGGACTGGACTCTTATTGGACTGCGTACAATTATGTGATTACATTACCTGATTACAATATGTGATAGTAAGATTTCTGTAAACTGTTTTAGTATATTTAACATAAAGAGCCCCTTGCCATTATCTATCTGTGCTCTATTATACACAATGTTTGTATCAATAACTATTTTTAATAGAATAAACAATAAAAACATCTATCATGAAACTTATATTTCTACATTTATTTTCTTTATTGGCTTGCTAAACAGTGAGTCTCCTTGCTATAACAATATACTGCTGACTAAAGAATGTTTTTTGCACAGGCTACTTTTTGCACAATGATAAAAGTTGTTCGAGACAGCTATGGTTTAAAGTTTAAACCATTAAACTTTAAACTATTTAAAGTTTAAACACACACTAAAAACTATATACTGAACGATAATACCAAACTTTCTTAGTTGGCAAAGGATACCGAAGATGGTAAATACTGAAGATACCGATACCGAGAAAACCGATAAAAAAGTGCAAAGATATCCAATCCAGCACTAAATTAGATACCGGCCCAACACTAATACACACAGTGCACTCATGTTTTCATGCTAGCACAATTAGTAGTTTCTCAGACCCATAAATAACAATTAGCAGCCCACCTCTGCTGCATAGTTAACAAGGGGTTTTTGTTTCAGCAATCATTTTCACTTATTAAGTTAGTTACCCACAGTAACCTTTTCAGTTACTGTATGTAACTACATTTACTTAGATTAACATATTACTTTGTTACTAAGTTTTAATACATGCATTATTATTATAAAAAGTTAGAATATTTTTTCCAGGATATGTTTTCATTATATAATTACTATGGTTTTTATACGATTTCACCGATTTAATAACCTTTGTACGATTTTTTCACTACACGATGCCAACCTAGGAATGGATTAAACATATATTCTATGGGTGCCCTGTAATCATGTTTGTTTTATTTAAAAATAATGGCTTTTTGTTTTTAATATTCTCTATAGCAATTTAAATACTGTAACTACGCTAAGTTTGATAAACTATGTATTTTTAGATCACTCCATCTAGCCAGCAAAAATCTTACATCAAGCTTACTTTGATGAGCCAAGTCTATCTGTAGAGGTACGTGTAGTCACATGCACAATAAGTACAAAATTGGTTTGATCTACTTGCAGACTGTAAATAAAACTCATGAACAGTGATGAAGAATGAAATCTTTTCACAAGTTCATCCAGGCAAGGTAGTTGTTTTTTTGTTATTTTCCCAAGTCGAAATTCATATACATGTATACCCTACACTGTTTATGTGCTAACCAATTCTTTGCACTAATTTGTTAAGGAATGTGATTAGCAAATACTCAAAGTTACACTTGATTGATTACTGTTGCAATCAGTGTTTGTCACATAAATAGAGAGGTTACCTAGGATACAAATCGATCATGCACAACTTTTCATTTAGGCTTGTCATAGCCATCTAGACCCATGATAGTAAAAATGGTTGATTTAAAGTTAAGTGGGCTATTATCTTCTTTATTGTACCTAATAAATGATCTACGTCATCCCATGGCTAAAAAAAATAATTTACTCGAACCAAGTTCAGGCCAATCCTGCTTGTAAGACTATGGTGACAGCCTCGGACCTGTCTCGTTATTATTTATTCTGACCAGGATTTATGTACTGAAATTAAAGCTTGCTTTCTATCTCTCAAGTTAGCTTAGGCATTTGCTTGGCAGACTCAAATACAGCATCTGGATTCTCTGACCACAGTTTTGTTTAGCATGAATCATGTTCTTGTCAATCAGATGACTGAGAAACGTGACCTTTTTTTCTTAAATGAACACTTATTCTTGTTAAACATGATTCAAGCTTCATCTAGACATTGAGCACGAGTACCACTTGTTTGAAGTTAGAACCCAAACGATCTCTTTCTAAAAATACTAGCAATCATACAAGGTATGCACAATACGTCTGACAATATTATTTGCATTTCTTTCCGCAAAAATTTTGGTGAAAAACTTACTCCTAAGGGAATACCTTTGCCGATCTATTTTTCACCAGGCGTGATCAAACTTGGGATCATTTAAGTATGTGCCCTTAACTCCATTTGACGATATAGTTGATGCTCGCTATATGATTTCAGTTTGTTTTAGTGTTTGCATATTGAATCAAAAATGTTGAAGAGAAATGTATAGAAACCCATGGTAAGTATTTAATCAAAATGCACCTGGTGAAACACGTCCAGGTTCTATATACAAAAGGTACATACTGAAAATAGGTAACAAAACAAAATGTCAACTTTAGAAACAATAGTTACTAAAAGTAACTTTAGGGTATTTAGAGGCTATGATCTACCATAAAAGGTAACAGAACTATACTTATACTATGTGCAGTATGTACAGTCATTAACAAAAGTTTGAGACCACCCTTGTTTTACCTGGGTTATACAATGTAAGGACTACCCATCTTCCCTATGCTGCTGAGAAGTGATGCTATGGTTTGCTCTGAGTGAACTTTGAATTATACAAAGTTTTTTCATGCTTTGTGGCCCAAGAGTGAAATTTTTTTCCCTAAACAGGTTTACATGCGGCAGTAAAATTTTGGCTCTTCATTGGTTTTAGTAATTAAGTTTTAGTAATCAAAACCTACATAATTACATTAGAAATCAATAGTTATCATTAGAAAAGAACACAAAATTCTAAATGACGTAGTAAAAATCACATTATCATTCAAAAAGTGCTGTTAAAACGTAAAAGACACTCACTTGAAACTCATTAATTTAAGCCATTTTGAATAAAATTTTGAAATTTTGTGTTCCTTTCTAATTATAACTATTGATTTTTAATATAATGATGTAGGTTTTGATTACATTACTAAAACTTAATTACTAAAACCAATCGAGAGCCAAAATTTTACTGCCGTATGTAAACCTGTTTGGGAAAAAAAATTTCGTGGCCTCGGGTCCACAGTGGAGGCCCCAAGGAACCACAAAGCTCAAGTGGCCTGGCAACAGCCCGGATCTCAATCCGATTAAAAATCTCTGGACAGTGATAAAGAACAAGGTAGCAGAAAAAACAGCCATCAAGTATTGCAGAACTTGTACAGGTTATAAAGAGTGTTTGGTGCACTGAGATCACCACAGAATACTGCAGAAAGCTGATAGAAAATATGCCGAAGCGACTTGAGGCGATAATCGCCAATAATGGTGAACACACCAAATACTGACAGTAAAGACTCAAAAGTATTGTGCTACACTTTTAATGAACTTTAAAACTGCATTAGTAGAAGTGTTTCAGTATGTAACTACAGTATATTGTTTAATCACAAGTTTACATAAAATCACAATTACTGCTATAAAACCAATAATAAGCATTGATTTACTGAATGGTCTCAAATTTTTGTTAATGACTGTACCATAGGAAGTTCTTACCTTTGAGACAGACATATAACATAGCATTTAGCTCACAAAACATATCCTTAAAGCTGCGTTTCAGTATGTAATTTACTAAACTTCAACTTTGTCATTGACTTAAATTCTACCATCTCTATGTTACCAGTTTATTTTTCACTCTACTTTGCAACAAAGGATGCTGAACTGAGAGAGCTGGCATAGTGTCTCTTTCAGGCATTGTGAGATAGATTTTGCAGAATAACATGCTGACGTCTTTGTTGTTTGTACAAATTCAGCACACCAAGTGTTACTTTTTAGTTTATAAGATGGATAAGATAAGTTATAATCATAAATCATAAATCATAATAAAGATAGATAAGGATAAGATAAATTTTTATTGATATCGTCTGGCCAAATAATGTCTTATGGCGAGGACGACAAAACCTCCTATGGTGAGAGCCAATAAACCTGGTATTCTACATCGCAAGGCATAAAATTCATCCAACAGGGACATCGTAACCCGAGGGCGTACTGTATCTTCTATTGACATCTAACATAATGTAGTTGGTATAATTGCAAGAACTCGTACGAGTTTAGAAACTTAAAAATAGTTACAGGAGTATCATACCCATCAAGCACAAGTTCATCATCATTTCATGACTCAAAATTATCTGAAAAGTTATAGCAAGTATCACAAAGTTTTTCATGCGCTTCATAATTATCCTTGACCTACAAAAAAATGAGTCATATCGATTTGTTTGTGATGTTCTTCTAATAAAATATTTTGTTATACCTAAGGAATTAGATAAAGATAATTGAAAAGAGTTAATATGAAAGTGAAATTTCTGGTCTAAAGCTCTGCACAAAAAATATTTTCATTGCCTTACACTGTTTTCTAAGGCCAAAGTTTCATGGTCTTTTCTTTAAAACTTTAAACGGGATACCATCAGCATGGTTAATAACGGTAATTAGCTAATACGCTTTTAATCGAAACAGTTCCTTGTTTAAATTGTTAGGACACTATGGTGTATAAAGACTTCCTTTATTTGGCACTGTCCTCCGCCTAGAGAAGAATGCCAAATAGAGGCAAAATTAAGATCACTTAGCCTGTAAAATGGATAAATTAGTCTTTACAAAATTCTTCTAGTTCATTAAAAAATGCAGAGCAAACCTCTATTGAATGTTGCCTCTAACGAATCACCACTACAGTGAAAGGCTTTAAAATAGAGCGCTATGCTGTTCAAATAAATTTTCAAAGTTGTGTGCAATAGCACAATTTTGCATAGTCTAGATTGTAACATCAGTGTATAACATATGTGTATAACATATGTGTATAACATCTGTGTATAACATAGTGTATAACATTGTGTCAGGCCTTTTTATAGACCGAGAATAGATTATGTGAATCATTTTCAGCATAAAGTTTTTGATGAGGTTTTGTTAAGAGGGGTTTGTTTGTATTGAGCGCTTGTGTTCTCAATTATTGATGGCAATAACAGTAAACTTGTGGAACAGGAGCCAGGAAAGGATTGCTAATAAGTATACTCAAATACGAATCTCAACAACAGATAAACTATTTCTATGTACTCTATACTATCGCATCAGAGTTAGGTTATAACGAGTAGTTGCTGCAATTTACTCTATAAATCTACACTGAAACTGTTCTTTATTGCAGAAATCCAAATTTGGTAAGGAGCAAACACACTGGGTTTCAGTAGTATGATATTGTGCACTGGTCGATTTGATGCGTAGCAATAATGGCAGACTTGCTCAATCAGAGATTTATCCCACACAACGTGTATTTCGATTGGTTGTTTTACCCCATTATTAACTTTTTGGCCGCTATTTTTCTCGGGTCGATGGTCACCAATTTTCAAAAGAAATATGTTACTAGCTTTTTACGATTAAAACATTATCAAATGAGCAATAAACAGTTCATAGATTTAATAAGGGCAAACCTAGTCCTGTACTATAAAGCACACACAAATAAATAAACTATCCTGTTTAAGGACAACAATGTAGCCACTTTGCATGCATTCAAAAAGTTTTAATGCTAGAAGCCACAACTTTTTTATGTATTTTTTCAGTGTGAAATTTGTGAAAGTGATAGTGGCTGAGCAAAACCATGAGATGTTTACATCGCTGCGTTATAATTTTATTGTTAACTGTGGAGAAGTTTGTTATACATAATGTTATGGGCTTTTTACCAGCTTGCGTGCATTAAAGGTTGCTGGTGAACTGCCTAAGTGTATTTGGGCACACACCAGAGAATACAGCCATATCTTTGCCCTTCTTATGAGGTCTGCAATAAAATCAGTTCCTTGTTATGGCACTTCAGTGTCATACTTTATTAGCAGAGTTCTAGGTTGTAGGCCAATGGCGAAATAGCTTTTTGACTTCCTACTCCTTCCAGCTTTTAACATAATATGCTTATAGTGATTGCAGGAAGATCCCACCCTTCACATGCAAATCAGAACTGTTCATCACCTCATTGTGAACCAATGCAGGTTTGATAGTAAACAGATTATTGCTGCGTTGTGAAATAATAATGTTCATGGAACACAATAAAATATTTACACATTTGCATGTTATAGTACCAACCCTGAAATAATGTAAACTTCCGTGACATTTGAGTATTTTCAATCCGTAGCCAGAGCTAAATAATCCAACCATGAAGATATTTTTACAATCGAAGCGTCTGTAAACTAAAACCTTTTACTATAAATAGTTTGCATTCTGCAGTTCAATGAGACGAAAAAAAGGTGTGTCAAATTATTTTTGCTGCGAACTTCACATGTAGCCATTGTTTGCATTTGTGATGTTTACCAAAGATGAATTGCTCGAATTGTTTGCATGTCATTTATTTAGCATGAAATATTTGTAAAATTTGTTGCAGCTATGGCAAGCAAAGTACCTGACTCAGACTCATCTGATGATTCAGAGAACACCGAGGAGAATTTGTTCGGTATGACCTGTTCTATAGCATTATTGGTTTTGCTTTAAAACATCTGTGTATCTAACTATATCAACAAAAAACTGTGAAACTGAGTTGGTGTCTAGACCAATCTGAGGCAAAAACAATCCCAATAAAACTAAAAAAAAGAAGCCTGTAGCCATACAAAATTTATAATTCACACTTTGGTTTTTTTCTGTTTTTAGGGTTTGATAAGTTGGTGAGTTAATAAATTTTAATGTCAACCCTCATTTAAGACTCGGTATAAAATCTAAATTTAAAAGAAAACCATAATAAGACAATTTTTAAAACTAAAATTTGGCATATCTAAAAGTTCGTTTATTATTTAATTATTTAAATTATGAACATTTTTTTACTTTTTAATGTTTTACTTTTATCTATAGAGTTGACACGCTCTATAGATAAAAGCAAGAATGAGAAACGTGAACTTCCACAGGAGCCTCGGCCTGATGGCAAGTAGCAATGTTTAGCCACTGTGGCTAGTTTGCATAGGTTTAACGATTAGATTATCTAGCTGACGTATACATTAGGCTATAACATTATTAGGTGGTTACCTCTACCATGCTTACTGTGAAACCTCTATTTGAACTCTACCTTGATTTGAATGCCATTGTAATAGAACAGCACTCTTGGATAAGGGTTGAATGATACAATGTCACGCCTGCAATTGAACCCAACCCTATTTGACAGCCACTTAAAAAAATATTGTTAGATTTTTTGCGAATCAAGAAAAGGAAATTATCATTAGAAAACTATCCACACCAAATTGTGTAATATTGGTAATAGTTGTATGAATGGTAATACTGACTCAGCTGCAACAATAACAATTGTTTGTGGTTGCTGTAGTGGTTGCGATGTTTTTTTTTGTGGTGGTGGTGCACCTGAAAAGATGGATCATCACAATCAATAGAGCTACATTTGATTTGAAGTCATTCAGGTTTACATCTGATTTAGCGTCTTAAGGTTCAACTATCTTGTGGTTTACAATCTGACTTGGAGACGCTAAACTGTTTTGATGAACAATTAGAATACGTATCAGAAACACTGCGCAATGTAACTTAGTTGTTATAGATTATCGAAGTCCGTCTTTCAAATCAAAAACTTTGTAATTTTCTTGAAAATCATGAAAGCGATACATTTGAAATAGTTAGTAACTGTATTTGGCTAATGCCTCACTTACAATACTTCAATGTAAACGGAAAATGGTTTGGCAAAGTGTTGAGGCCGAAAGCATTCATGTCAATTTAGTTGAAGGAAAATGCAAAATTTAGGCGGCATTAGCATTGCTTCGCCTGAAAACTGATAAAATTATCTTTCAAAGATTCTGATGAGCCAGTCGACAAATACAGTGCTACCCGCTATTTGCAAAAGATTTCTAACAAAAATCAACTATAGAGAGAGGGATGACAACCCCGGCTCCATGGCACTAATATACATGTAGTTCATTTAATTTCGAATTATCAGTAAAGCTTTTTGGATGATTAGAGTAGCAATCTGATTTAATAGGGGATCATTGAGCAGCTACATATGGCTAGCAAAAGGTACTCCGCATTGTAGATAGTAATTTTAAACTAAGTTTTAGCATTGAAACACTTAATTTATGACTCAAACATTAGCCAATAATCAAAAGGTTGCTATTCAGCACAGCTGTAGTGCTTTTGTTAAGCTGGTAAGAGTGAAGTCATCAATATATCACAGGGTGTAACAGTTATATAGTTTAGTTGATCAATATATTGTGCTTTGTAATACTGTGAATCATCAGAATAACCAAATTAGACTGTACACTGCCTATCGATAACAGCTTCAGTAAGCTCATTTAATTGTTCCTTCTTTTGCGCGCGACACAGCTTACAGTTGCAATTCTAAATATACTCCTTCGTAAACAACTCTACAAAAATATTGATATCAATCCCATGATTTACATTGAATGTAATCAACTTTAGGACTAAATATATTTACATAAGTTACAGCATTTGAGACAAGCAGAACAAACTATCTGAACCAAATTCACTGTAGTCATTCATGCATCAATGCGGGTGACAATGTGATCTTTGACTTGCCATCATTACCGATATTATTACTAGGACAAATTAATTGACTTAGATCATTGAGAATGACATGCTTCAATAAGAGACAACAACATTCTAGTTTTTTGCTCTGATTGAGATCATAATAATTGAATTAAAATTCGTGAACAAGCGGCGCAAGCCGTGAAGGAACAGCTGGTACGCCTGATTATGATCAAAAAGCCAGTAGTTGAAATTCCACCAATATTATTGGTGGCTTTAGGAAGGACATGTACATCGATGAATCAACTTTTGCGCAAATGTCATTTTAGCACCAACTATGACCAACATTCTCATGACTTGTGCTTTGCCATCTCACGAGCACTTGGTGCATTTCAATCTATACCAAGGTGAAAGCTTGTATGGGCGATGACCTCTACCATGAAAAATCTAATGAAAAAGTGGAGGCTAGTTTAAAATTGTTCTTTTCATTGGCAATGGACACCCAAACTCCGTTGGGGGCAATTGCACCACCCCCAAACCCCAGGTGATCATAACTAGTTGCTTAACATTTGCAGCCCCAACTTGCAACTAGGGAATACCGGCCTGCTTCAAAGGTACAGCATATTAAAGACATTTTTGATTCCGATTGCCATTAAATCAAATGGGTGAGATGCCTCTTTTGAGAACCGCATCGCTTGGCCTTTACTGTCAGATTTAATTGACAAATGTTTTAATAAAGTTGGCTGAAAGCTATAGTGAAAACAAAGCCAGACACTGATAGATGATACATTTTTGTGATATAAAGTTGAATTGGGTAAAATATTTTTATAATATATACTGAAAGTTAGCTTTAATTGTGTGTGTTTATTAAGCTAAATGGATATAAGGTGATTTCAAAGTTTATGTTATACGTTCATTTGTCATAAAGGTAAGAACTTCCTATTCTATGTACTGTACATAGCACACCATAATGCTACATTTTAATGCAGCTCAGAACCAATAAATACACTATATACACTAAAGTTACTGCAGGTAATTATTAAGTTGCTAAGGTCAACATACTATTTTGTTACTAATATTTGATATGCAATATACTTATATATTTTTTTGATGATTTTTACCAGGGAATGTTTGCAATATATAATTAGCATAGTTTCTATAACCATGAGTACACTATTTTTGCCTTACGACGCGATCGTAGTCCGAGGGTGCTCTGTTTTGTGAACGGGCACTTGTTTATATTTACATGTATATTGAAGATGGCAGTGCCTGACTTCTTCTATACAACTGTGCACTTGCACAAATCAATTGATTAATTTTTAACATAAAATGGTCTCCAAATCATGGAGTACACCAATATCATTTTATATGTATTCGATGTAAATGTCTGACTGACTCCAGTACCAACTCTGTTCTCTACATTTGGAGTTTGCATTTGTATCATAAAAATGGCAGATGCTGGCTGAATTGGCTGAATGGCAAAAATTAGAGATGCAAAGTATGAGTCATAGAACTTATTTTCATTAATTAATCATTTGAACTTCAGCCATTCATGTCAAGGTGGGTCAGTATACCTTAGCAAATTTTCCAATAATCACAAGTTTTTAAACTATCATTGAATAGATCTAAATATGGTCATAATACAACGATATTTGATAAAACACTGGCAAAAAGGTCCTGCAACACACAACAAAAACACAAAAAGGAAATCAAGTGCTGAACAGTTCTTCAAACTAAAACCATAAAAGTTCATATGATTTTAAAAACATGTAAAATTTTTTACAGTAGCAATATATCTATTAAGCATACGTTCATTACTGTTCATGAATTGAAATAATCTAGAAAATTGCAATTAGTACCATATAGTTTTCCATTTGCATTGCGATCATTCATGACCAACCAACAAACGAGTCATTTCAACTTTTTGTGTGTGATATCGTTCCTATAAAAATTGTTATCATAACAAAGGAAGTAGATTGAAATATTTAAAAATGATTAACAATATAACTGAAATTTCTGGTTTAATGCACTGTGAAAGAATTCAGTTTATTGTTATTTATATTAAACAGAGCCACATAAATGCAATGATTCTGGCCGATAAGGTTTCTGACACACCATACCCAAAAACTGGTTGTTAGGTTCCAAAGAGTTAAAAAAAAGAAGTCAAATTAAACAGATAGGACTAACTAAAATCCTAAACAGTAGTTATACATATTTGTCAGATCAAACAAGTGTTAGGTACATAAAAATATAAACTAGTCAGACACTATTGCAATATTACTGCATTAAATACATACTTTACAATTACATTATAGCCTTAGTGTTTAGCACTGGCGACTTTTAAAAAATTTAGTTGAATAGTTACTCAGGTCACGGCTTGAACTTATAGACATAGTAATATGATAATATCGGTTGCGATCATTTACTGCTAAATTTTACATATATTTTAAGTAATCTCATGCTTATTAGTTAGCTTTGTTGTTACCATATCTTCACAGAGCTCTATTCCAGATCTTTAACACTAAAATAGAATATACATGTACTATTTGAAATACTCAATGTAGTTACTAATCATCACTTTGCATTTTGCAGAATATGATTCAACTAATCTTGTGAGCAATATACAAGAGGAAGAAAATGTTTCTGGACCTTATATTAACAACACATTGGATGAACTTTGTTTGACTGAAGGTGAGAAGTAGGTAATTGTACTTATTTGTAGGACCCCTTTTGCAAGGACACTAAATGGCTCCACTTTTTCGTGTTTCGACTGTCAATATAAACTTTTCTCACTATCATCTATTTGTTGTTTATTGGCTAAGCAGCTCATTAATCACTGTGATAAGAGATACAGTGGCAAGTAATGTCACAGTATTAGTCTCAGTACTCTCCCAAACGAAACAGTGTAGATAATATAGTTATGTCAGTCATACAGAACCGAAGGAGATTAATTCCATCAAAGTAGGCCTACTGATCAATCCTACTGACTGTGATTAGTCAAAGAAAAAAATAGAGATTTTGGTCCAAGCTAAAGTTTACCTTTTTTCTTCGCAGATACCATCATACAAACAAGCAAAAGAAATCTCTTTGAAGATCAACTTTGTTTTCAACTTCAAGAGGTCCCTTTACAGTGCTTTGAAGATCTTAAACGGTATGTTTTGCTCAGTGATATTGTTTTAATAGTTTTATCTTGTTATTAATCTGATTTTAATAGAAAAGAATGTTTGAGAGGTATTAAAACAAAAATGTCTTATTCTTAAAGTTTCTTTCATAAAATTTTAATCAAGCATGTCTTTTAGTTAAACATTAAAAAATATGGAACTATTGCTAAAATTAGACTACTATGAAAACAGAAATTTCATGAATGTTTAAAGCAATTGCAATGTATAAAAATGCATACAATAAATGAAGATGAATTGAAGCTATGTTTACACTGCTTTTACAAGAAGTAGGGAGACGTTATCACTTCTAAGTGTCATTTATTGCCTAGGGGTTAAAACTCATCATTGAATTTATTTTTATGATAAATTGAAAAAATGTAAAATTTATGTTTTAGAATAATGGTCCGACATGGTATTCAACATATGTTTGTTTCTTCCGCCCCTGGTCAAATCGTCTATGTCTGTGGAGAAAATATCGAAAGAGTCTGTTGTGAGATTCAAAATGTCTTTTCAGAATACGGACTTGAAACCACGATAAAAAACCTTGTATTTTCTTAAGGAATTCCATACATCTCATGGCTAGCTCACCTTCACAAGATGTTTGCAGACTCTTCAAGTGGTGTTGTTCAAAAAGAAGCTGGATGTGAGCTAACCACAACAGCTCAAGAGAAACTATCTGATGGAAGCCAGCTTGATATAAAGAATACCATTGTTCCAGTACACTTTTTGCACAGCGACAAAGATAAAAGCAATCAGCCACTAGCTTCAATAAACCTTGTTGAACCTGCCCCTCAGCAATTCATCGGCAACCTTTTTGAAGAGGAAACTCAACCTTGCAATTTTCAGGCTACTCCAATCGTCAAGTACAGAATCACCACAGAAATCCAAAGTGATGAACAAGGCCACTCGCGTATGAATTACATTGCAGCTCAGAAGTTTGAGTCAAAACCTATTGTGAAGTCACTGCCTATTCCGAATCAATCATTCATCAACTTCCTCGCTCGTAGGCAATCTGTAGTGATGATTGGAGGTCATGTGGGACGAATCGTTCCTTCGCCCGATGTTATAGGAAATGATTGCTGGGTTTTGGGCCCTCACTTGGCCTTTGTGGTTCCTTCTACCGGAGCCAACCAAACACCAAGGTCTGTAAATGGAGCTGAAATGATATTAGCTTAAAACCAATATCAAGTTAATCATGTAAGTGTCAGACTTGTTAATTTTCACTTTAACATTTGGTACTAAATTTACAGATACTAAAACATTCCAACTAATGAAACTAAAACAGGGAAAAATTGAAATCGTTTCTGAAAATAGTTCTGAAAGGTGGTAACTAACTGTGAGATTACGCTTACCTTGTAGAAACCACTGGCATGTGATACAATTCTTAGCAATCTAATAATCTTGAATAAAACTCTATCCATTGTACTCTTAATTTTGCAATCAGCTTTGATTCTTTTCAAACATTTTAGTGGCTAAACTTTAGTTTTCTTACTAAATAACCTACTTGCACAATTTTGCGAGTAGTTTGACAGTTTCAAAAAGTTTGGTTTTTTTATATTCATAGTTTCCAAACTTTAGAAGTCAGTTGTCTGTGAGCGGATCTGTAAAAAACGGAAACGCTGTTGTGTAACAAGGGTATAACATATTTTGTAAAAGTTAATTTGGTCAGTACTAACTTGCTGTAGAAATTATTCAACTACAGAAGATAGTCTTAATATAACAGAGCATCATATAATCAAACAGCTAATTATATAGCATCATATTTGGATTTACTAGCTGCTATCATTGAATACAATGATGGTCATCAATAACTGACAGTCGAAAATGCATCCGTCAATAACTGAAAGATACTATCTTCAATAGGTCTTAAAATACAACTTGTCAAAAACTGATAAGATGCATTTTCATATCTAAAAAGAACTGTAGTTTAATAGAAAAAATGCAAGTATACTGCGGAGCTCTCATACCAATATAATTTTCACGTGGCTTTCCTCAATGTATACTTTTCTAAAAAGATAATTTTCCTCAAGTTGCTGTTGCAAAACAACTGATATTAGAAAATTGAGTATACATAATAAGTTTTACTCAGGGAGAACCAAATTGTTACCTGTCACTCAGCAATAGATAATGCGACAATAGATCTAAGAGATTTTAGAGGCTGTTTCATATTTAATGCAATGATCTTTGCCAAAAACTTTAGTGTTTTACGACATCCATACCTGAGACTTTTTCAGATAAACATACACTTGCTTTCAAATGGAAAAGGAATTGTTTTTAAAGATCATGCTATCAGCATGATAATCACTGTAGTCATGTCTAGGTATTAATTCCAAAAATATTGTTTATATATTTTGGAACTTCTGGTGCTGAAAATACAAGTGACCAAAAAATAATAACAGCTTCAAAAGCTTATTACTGGAAACTTTTGTTTGGTGCACACATGAAGCACTACTTAACTTTTTACTACATCCTCCACTGCACCTCTGCATGACTCCACTTCTCTGCATCACTCATACTTGTGCATGCACTCTTTATGGAACTTTGCTCACACTCGAACTTGGGTTTGCAATCATTTTGATACCTGCACTTCCATCTTGCATTCATCCAACGTTGCCAAATGGATATTCATGTGCTAATTAGTGTATCGAATTTCAATTATATTTTAAGGTTTGAAGAGGGTGACTGCGGAAAGATTTTACACATTCAAAACAAAGAGAGCTGTTGGATGCCAATTGCTATGTTGGTAGGGAAATACACAGTAGAAATACCAGAGTATGGATCAAACATTTATATTGCAATCATTTTGAGTGAAGCGCTGAATGAGATAGAGAGAGACTTTGGTAATGTCATCTCTGATATCCATCTTCATCCAACAACTTCTCTCTATGATGGTATGGGAAAAATTCTTATCAAATTTTTTGTGACGTTCAATTGGTCAAATATTGCTATAAATGTTAATTACTGCATTGTGCAGTAAACACCGTCATGTGTGTCAAGTGTTGCTTTGCATATTACAATGTTTTTTTTGTGGGTATGTTGTTTGTTAAGTACTACCTACCCTCCAATACTGGTTTAGTTATGTAAAGTGTTACATGTCTGCGTCAATTTCTCTTCCTATCAAATAGCAGCTGACTGATATAATGACCATTACATTATAAACTAAAATTTGGGTAACAGTCATTAATAAGCCGGCTTGCTCATTAATAAAACCTGGCCTGGAAACAGGAACATCAATGAAATGATTGATCAAACTACTGTCGACTTACTATATAAGATAAAGGGCTGAAAGTCTCATGTGAGAAACTCGCATTTGGTTTACCTAATTACATGTATGAAAACTGTTTGTTTGTAAAATAAATACTTTCCAAAAATTATGCAGAGCCAAAACAAGATAAGTTTTTAAACTGATATGATCCAAAGACTGTTTTAACGTTTCTGTGACATTTGTGGAATAGTTTTGTTAAACTTGCTGAATCTTCTAGTTTTTGGGTATTTTATAAGATTTTAAGTTAGCTTATGGTTATAGGCAATCATGTTTCATTACACTCCATGACTATAATTATCCTCACTTTTACAATTAGGCAAAAGTTACTTGTTGCACAGCATCACTGTACGTATATATGATTTATTAGGTTTGGCATAAATACTTATTTCTGTATAGGTAAAGGGACTAAGCAGAATTTGGAGGAAATACTGTGCATATCAAGTGAAGCTGAGTTCAGAGATGTGAAGGAAAGGTAACAACTTACTGTGAAATATTTATTTTAACACAATGGCCCTCTATCTTTCAACCATTCTCTCTTAATGACGTTTTGTTAAAGGTTATGTTCAAGTCCAAAGTGGTGTTGTACTTTTCAAGTGGCTCGTCAGCATTTTGGTAAGCTATATTTATCCCTTCTTTTGTTCAAAGTAAATATTGCCTATATTTTGCAAGCACATTCAAATGTAGCAACAATAACCCATACGGGTGCAATAAATCTGCAAAAAATACCTCGAAAGTGTTGTAAATTTTTGAAGCGGAGAAGTATCTCTATCAGTTATTTTTACTTTGCATTTAACCTACATAGATGTTACAGTATATCCCATAGATTCCATATACATAGATGTTACAGTATATCCTGCATTTCAGGCTATGGGAGGTTTAGATACTCTATTCATTTTCAAATATGAAAGCATATTTTCGTTTTGTAACTATGTATAAAAAATGTAGTTTGATGTAGTTGCTACAGTTCGCAGCAAAACTAGCTGTTGGTGTTCAATAGAAAATAAGTGTTGGGTGTTGATGCATTGAAAGCTGAATTCAGATAATAGCAGTGATGCTATAAATAATATATTTTAAAGCTGCGAAATTATAAGTTGTATAATAATAATCCATTAATTGCTACAACTATTAATAGAGTGCAGCCTCAGGATACAATTTCATTTCATTCCGCAATTGGCATCATGTGGTGAAAGATTGTATGAAGAGGTATAGAAATCATAGTAATTATTATGCAAAGATCCGCTGGTAAAAATTACCAGAGATTTATACAAGTACTGTACATATTTAAAATTAGTAGCAGAGTAGTATGTTTACCTTAGTTACCATAGTTACATACATCGACTTTTTTATACTTTGTGTATTTATTTGTTTTTATCTGCATTAAAATTTAATGTTGCAATTTTAAATGTGCAGTAAATGCTGTATGGCATTTTTACCTTTAACACAAAAACGTGTATAATATAAACTCTGATAATATAATACGTGCACATATAAATTTTCTTTAACTCGTTCTCAACCAACTAACTTTCATGTGATCTATGTTAAATACCAGTCATTTCTCAGAAAAATGTTATAATTTAAGTTGCCACTACAATAAACTGACTTGAAATAAGTTATCTAATCAATTTTCAAAATAGCCAGTCAAGCTTCCTTTTTCACAAGGTATAAAATTCCAATAGAGACCTTTTATTACTTATATGTATACATTTGTCGCAGAGAAAGTAGTGATAGAAAATTTCTGATTTTTGAAGACCTGAACTTGCTGAAACAAAATTAGAATTTCCCAATAAAAATGCTAAAAATATAAGTTGTTTGGCTAAAATTATTGTTTTGTTACATAAAATACGTTATAAATAATATTTTTGTAAATAAAGTTAGTCATGAACGTAAAAAGCATGAAACTTATTTCAAAAATTGCTCGTGAGTACCAGCCTCCAAATCAAAACATAGCAAACATACCTGCCGATATATCTCAAATACACTGATCTGAACATGTTTCAAATAATAAAACTCTTTTTCAATATCTCCGTTCTTGACTTTTCAGACTTTATACACAGCTCTAAGAATCAATATGATCCTATCCAAAATGAACGAAAACTTTAGGGTGACTACGGCTGACTGCCTAAAATTTCACTTTTATTCAAACATAACTATTCAAATTGGCAAAATTAAAAGTTGATAAAAACTTTAAAACGTTAAAAATAATGTCTTAATTTGATTTATGCAGTCTTTCACTGTCTTACTACTTTTTAATGTGTGTAGTTACTTCTCGAGTTTAATGAAATTGATCACAAACGATAAAATTTTAAATCTTTTTGACGATTTTTGGTTTAGGTAGACGTCGGTATGGGTTTAGGATTTTGGCTATAACTTTTACCAGAGATGCCATTGAAGCACATTTGTAGGTGTTTTTGATTGGCCAGGACTTTTTCTTCAAAACTAATCAAACCATTTTTTCTATAACTTAATTATAACTGTACATGGAATGAGTAATTTTCTAAGGCGTGATAACGAGCTTTGGTAGCTTAGCTATAATATAAACTTGCAAGTTAACACACGATGGCTACAAATGGGTTAAAACTTTCAAGTCTGGTTGCTTTAGTACAATCCTCCCCTAGTGGCTGGCCACTTTTAAGGTTTTCCATTTATATAGTATGTTTACCGCAATACTAGTAAAGCTGTGTATGATCATACCATTGTGGAGCTGAAAACATGAGCTCGGGAATCTTACTAAATAAGAGTTTATTCTGCTGTATCTAATCTATGTAACCTCAGGATTAAGAATGCCTTTTCAAACCAAAAATGATATTTTTCATAAACAGAGTACAAGGAAATGCTTATTGAAGTAAATACTTTGATTGTCTTTTATGTACTTTTATTTATATCTGACATGACATATTATTATTTTGTGTTGGGCCTTTGATAAGGCAAAAAACAGTCAACAAATAATAGTCTATTTTAGAATCGCTCTCGCTCATTTCTGGTTCTTGGTCAACATCATCATTTATAGGCATATCACTATCTGAATTGGATCTACCACCGACTCTCCTCGCTAATTAATTATTGTAATCTAAGGCAATTGTAATGGTTCTTTAGCTATTCTTCATAAATGTATGAATAGCCCACTGCTTGCTTCTGACATCTGTCAGTTGGGCCCTCAATCCCCCTACGCTCCAGCCCTTCAATCCCACCACACCCCACTCTTCCTATTCCCCACACCCTACCCTTCCTTTCCCCAACAGAGAGGAGGAGTGGGAAATATTTGCATGTAGAACATAAACTACCCTACTTTACAACAAAATACTACTTACAAGGAGCTTTAGAACAAGTCTAGTAATCTACTACTATTAGCCAGTAGTCACTTACATATACAATAATAGTTTGGCCAAAGTAACTAATCATAAAATATGTGAGTGAGACCAATGATTGGACTAACAATAAAAGTTAAAATCATCAGAAGTCTATCAATGAGTGAGTCCATTCATCAAGTCATTCCTTGACAAACGAAATAAAGCGAAACTGCACTGACATCTTTTACTCACCCATGGTGTGATTTTCATTTACTGTGACTAATTCTGAGAGTAATTCCAATTTTACTTATTTCGTCATCATCAGATTTACTTATATCTACTTCACTATCACTGTCATTTACCAACTCATCAACATTTGCAGCTATTTCTTTGATGTAGACAAATTCCTAGCCAAATTTTCAAAGATTTAATAAAACTTGACAAAGTTACTATTCTGACATAGCCTGAGGTTTTTTCAAATATTTCTAGTTCTTTTTAACATAATAGCAAGATAGCAGCAAGATTTTTTTGTACACAAAGCTTAAACTGAGCGCTAGCAGGATATCAGCAATACTAACAGATCTGAGGTCAATAGTCCATGAACTAACTTGACCGAGGTCGAATTATTTCGATGTCAGCCACTTGGAGAGGGCAACTCGAATCGAAATAATTCAATGTCAGTCTTGAAAGTGTTCAATAAGTATTGCTTACTGAGCACACAATTAAAGCAAAAATTTACTACGTATTTTGAGTTATATCTCTGAATTGCTATTTTTTATCACCAAAATTTTATCCTCTTTAAATTTCAGGCTCCATGTTCACCATAAAATTTAGCAGACCAAAATAATAAAAAAAATCCGAGCAATGCGATTCTTGAAGAGGTTATGTTCAATAGCTCATTAACAAAATTTCTGTTAAATTATTAAAAAATTGTCTGAACACTGACCTTCTGTTTGAAGGGATTGTAGCTTGGACTTGGCTGCTAATTTTAATTGAGAAATATTAATTTTGGAAAAGTTTATTACACACAAGAAATGCTGAACTGAGAAACATCAGTCATTGTGTCCTTTTCAATCATTTCAAAAATGTTTCTGGCTAAGACCTTTTTAGCATGTTTGTTACTTTGATGTATGTAATAAGCACAATAAATGCCAAATTCAAACTTGAGCAAAAATTTTATTAAAATCAGATGGTGAAAAAAGATTTGAATTCCAAGGTTAAAAATTCGTCATTTTCCTGTTAACCAGGTAAAAAAGTTGTATAACAGACTAATCGTGATCTGAATAATTGTGCACTGTATTCAAGAACAAGTGATATGAACAAACCAAATTTTAAATATTTGCATAAACAAGAGTTAACACCTTTGAAACATAAATATGTGCATCATTGGCTCAGCAGATTGCAATCTGATTGTTGATTTTGTATGAAATCATAGTATCTTCTTGCTGCTCAATACTTTTCAGTGCTCGCTGACCTCAACTGTTTTTTTGCGATGCTGAATTAGTTGAGATTAAGGTTTAAACAATTTTTTAGCAAAACGAAACTTGCACGGGTCGATTTTAAAGCAAATCTGTGCAGAAATAATAATAAACTTTTAGCACAAGTCGCAGTCAAATAGTGGTAAAGTTTCCATTGCCATTTTAAGCCGTCTTTTCATACATCAAAGTATTAAGACCGCATTAAACAAGAAATTATTGTTAATTTAGGGTGATGATTATTATTTTTATGGTTTTTTTGTCAAGTTCTAAAGAAAAGCTGTAGGCTTTGGAGTCAAAAATAAACTTTAATGCAAACAGAAACCACAAAAGAATCAATTGTTATTGATGTAACTGAGTCATTACTAGTGCTTTGTATTATTGTGAGTTTGTAATTATCAAAGAAAGCCAAAGTGTCGGCCACGAAAGATGGTGCTTAATTAAAAGGTGGCACTCTATTTTTCTACCCTTTTTCCCATAGTGCTGGTCAAATTAATGGGTCATTCAAATTAATCTGGAGTTTTAATAGAGGTTCTTCGGTATGTAAGATGTTCCTTGAGAATGTCAGTACAAAATAAGAATTGAAGACTACGTGGGAGAGAGTGGTTTCTATGTTAAGCCAATTTATTGTTAATTCTAGGCTAAGTCGCGAAAAACTAGTGTAACTGTAAAAGTTTTCTGCTGTTAACATGTCTGTTATACCCTTGTGCATTTATACACTGTGCGTGAGAAACTTAGAAAAGTTTTTATAAATAAAAAGCAGCTTGTTGTAATTTTTTTTTCTTTCTGAAAACTCAGATGTGCATTAGTATAATTGTGATATTACATTATTCCATGGCCCTGCCCCTAATGTGCACAGGCGATTACAATGTTGACATTAAAGATCACCATTTATCCGAGTGTCTAATTTGCTGAACAGATCTTGTTCATTTGCCCTTAGCTTATCAATGCATCACATTCTTTCATTTTTAAAAATCATCACCTCCTAATGAGTCAGAATCTTTATTGGTCAACTAAAGATCAGTGTCATAGCTGAGTTCAAGTAATTTTTATGATGCAGGGTTGTTCCTATTAGAATACACAGCATCACCACCTTATTAAAAACCTTTGGATCTCATTAGTGAGTTTCCACATCCTTTATGAAAATTAGGATAATAGTAAAGTGGGAATACGTTCGTCGCAATACTCGGCATGAACACAAAATTTTGCAATAATAACTTACGCCAAATTTGAGGCTACTTTCGAAAATATTCACTGCTTGGAAATTTTGGTTTAATCCTGCTTGTGTAGAGTTATTACAACTGAGTCACTATGGTTTGTTACAGATTTGCGTTACTTACCAATCTGAAAGAGTTGAAAGTCAAGGATACCAAATTGGATAACAGTGATGTTAAAACTTTGGAGAAACTCACATCACTAGAGAGGCTCACACTACAAAAATGTAGTTTTCAAAGAATCAGGTCAGGTTGTGTAAAGGAAAAGATAAGCAGTCAATTGTTTGATAGAAAATTATTTCAAAAAGTTTACTAAAAAGATTGGTTTCACATGTGCCATTGATTAAGGGTTATTTTTCCTCCAAATCATGTTTTTAGTTTTTACTTCAGAAAATTTGCAACTAGTTTTTAGTATTTCAAACTCTTCTTAAAGCGCATAAATTACATAATTTTATATTGTATATTTTAATACATCAGAGTCTTGGCTTTCGAATGAGCTATTGTTTGCCATGGTGAGACAGACATTGGTTGGTATTTATAGGATTTCCCCAGAGCTCTACTGGAAAAAAGTTTACTGGCATAGTCTCGTAAATTGTGACGTCACAATTCTCATATCCGTTGTTGTGTGCTCTTACCGCTTATTTATCAGCTACGATAATGACTATATCGACGATAATGACGCTAGTGGCAGGCGAAGGTAGGACAACTCCAGAGAATGAATGAAGAGGACAAAGGAATCAGTGTCATTAGTTCTCCATTTACATGTTATTTCTATGATAAGTACCTCAGACTCCAAGAATCATACTATATTTTCCCGATGATATTATGCACTAGCTCTTTATTTTAACGTGATGGTGAGGGTGACAACTGAGACTAATTAATTTTAAGCATTGCGGGATCTCGCAAAAATGCGATAGACATTTAGTCCTAGGGCCACGCAACCGCAGGTCATAATTTAATCGATGGGATTTCATAACCTTTATCAACGACATTACATTTATTGAAGCATAATTAGTTAACCCAGAACATGTGTTTGTATTGGTCGGGCGTTAGCACGATCGCGGGAATTGTTGATTATCTAGACTCTTAGTTTATTATTAGCGCTCTCCAGATTTAATAGCACCGATTGTCACAGAAAAACGCAGCCTTAATGGCAGCGAAATAGATCGACAACCTAAGGCTAAATGAGAACTATGACGTCACATTTTGAGTACCTGAACCAAGTGCTTTTTTTTGCAGGACATACTTTTGACACCCCGTTTTTCATAGTAATATTATTATTTGTGTATTGAATATAGGCTCATTCAAAAGCCAAGACTCTGATGTTTTGAAATATTTAATAAAAAAATTATGTAATTTATGTGCTTTAACAGTTTTATTTTAGAATACTGCTACTTTTAGCTAATGTAGAAGTTGTCTAACCTCCAAAAATAATTTCATCAATAATGTTTGGGAATTATATAGGAGGGATAAACCCATTAACCTCTTCCTATAAGCTTTTCAGCATTGGAAAAACATAAAATAGATTTATTGTACTAACATAAAGAAATAACAAAATATATCACTCTAAAAATTCATGTTAATATAAAATGAAACTAAAACAATACTTCAAGTGTCTAAACCTGCTACTGGAAAGGGTCGTTTATTTATTTTTGTAATGAAAAGGCTAAGAAAATACTGTATCATTCTTAAATTGAACGCCGCTACTATTTACTTATTTGAACCCATAATTGAAAGTGATCAATGGAAAAGTGTTCACAAATGCTTAGTTGAAAAGTGCTACTAAAAAGGAAATAATAACATTATGGTGATTATATTATTATGTTAAACAGTTCCAATAATATTAACCATGTTTATCATTAACAAAAAACTAATTTGTGTTTGTTGTGGTGGCTGCGATAGTTTTCTTGACTGTGTACCTGGGAAGATCAGTTATAACAATTGCCAAATCTAGATCTTAATTCGAAGTTGGTGTAAATTAAATCCATTATATTAAGTTTTGTCTATGACGAGGATGAGAATCTGACATAATGACTTTAAAACAGTCTGATGAACAATGAGAATAATCTTCAAGATTAATGTACAACATTTGTGTAACAGCAGTGATTGCTATGGCGTATTAAACTCGATTTAATAAATTCTGAGCTTTACATTTATTCTTCAAAATTTTGAAAACAACACCAAGGATATAATTAATAACTGTATCTGACTATTTCTGGTCTAAATTATTTTATGGTATAATACAATTCTTACGCTCAATCAATGGATAGAAATTGTCATATTAGGGTTAAAGTGTAGACACCTTCATCTGTCCTGTCTCAGCTAAACCTAAATATCTTTTAAAAATATTGCACTGTTTTTTTTTTATTTTACACTCCTATTAATAGACTCATGTAGTATTCTTGTTATACCTGTGTTACATACTAGCATAGATTTGTAGTGAATATATTTTCATTGTTCAATACAATTTGATACAAACGGCTATCTACATTTTCCCAAGTTCTGATGAGCTAATCAAAATATACTGCCCACTCTCGACTTGATCATCGCCTCGAATAAAAATTTCCTCTTGAAAAGGTTGTAAAAGACCAAAAGAACGTGATTAAATAAAGATTTTATAGTAATTTAAAACACTAACCCACGTGCTTCACCTAACTGACACTGTTTCACAAAAATAGTCACAAAAAGCATAAACACAACCAACCTTGGCACAATAACTAACATTCAATTTGACTCAGCGGATGCTGGATTTATTTTTAATAGTTTTATGTATTGCACAAACACACGCACGCACGCAAACACACACACGCACGCACGCACGCACGCACGCACACACACACACATGCACACATGCAGATGCACACACAGACGCACACGCACACACAGACGCGTGCACAGGCTCACATGCAAAAGCATGCGGAGAAGCACTGACACAGAAATACAAACGGAAACCCACACTGAAGAGCTCGCAGAGACATACGAGGAGACGCACGCAGAGATGCATGCGGAGATGCACGCAAAGACGTATGCGGAAACACCCGCGAAGACACATGCATAGAAACACACAAGCTAGAACGCGCAAGCACACACACCAGCACAAGCACAGTTGCATACACGCATACATACAAACATAAACATATACATATGCATGTACACATACCCATACCCATACCCATACCCATACTCATACCCATCCCCATACCCATACCCATACCCATAACCATACCCATACCCATTCCCATACACATACACATACACATACCCATACCCATACCCATACCCATACCCATACTCATACCCATCCCCATCCCCATACCCATACCCATACCCAGACCCATACCCATACCCATACCCATACCAATACCCATACACATACCCATACCCATACCCATACCCATACACATACTCATACACATACACATACACACATACACACATACACACATACACACATACAGACATACACACATACACACATACACACATACACACATACACACATACACACATACACACATACACACATACACACACATAAAACCACATACACCCATACACACATACACATACGTAAATACACAGACATACACACAAACACACACAAACACACACATACACCTATACGCTCATACACAAATACGCACATACACACATACACACACATACACACACTTAAACACATACACACACACCCACGTGCAGACACACACTTGCAGACACACCCACAGATAAACAAACACACTTACACGCACACTTACACACACACTTCCACACATACACAGATACAGAAATACACACAAACATACCCATAGACCCACATATACTCACATAAACACATTTATACACCCACACGAGCAGACACACAGGCAGACACATGGGCAGACACACACCCACACGAACAGACAGACAGACACACGGGCAGACACACACACATAGGCAGACACACACATACTGTTTCGTTACTAAATTTTTAAATGACTTGTATTAATATAAAATTTTGATAATTTTTGGCAAATAGTGTTCCCAATACATACTTATTATAGGTTTCTTTATCCGTCAACAAGAGGTTTTTGGCTCACGATCTCAACACTGGAATTAAAATGTTATGGTGAAAATCCACTGCTTTAGGATTTTTAAAGACTAACATCATACTGTATCGCCGCTCCTAATTATGTTAAAACTAGTGTTACTAGATTAAAATGCTTGTTAACAATACTTTATTTGTAACAAAAGCTGTTTGTTTTACTTATAAAATATTTTGGATTCCACCCCATTTATAATATTATATAGAGAAAAAAATGATGAAAATAAAACATACTTCCGAACCTAATACCATTGTCAGTCCATTAGCAGAAAAACCTTAATAAACATAACTTAACTTAATAACTTTAACTTAATAAAAATCTCACCCATATCCATACATCAATATTTGGAGGTGTAGCTGCAAATAAATTGTACCGAATTCATTTTTGACTGACTCACACCGCTTCAATTTTCTATAGTGATTTTCCTAACAGTTACATGTTATGAGAAGAATAATAAAAAGTCTTTACATGGATTACTCTGCCCTGATTGAATAAAGTTAGTAATATTATAGTTACAAATGACCTTTTGTTACAGATTTGATTCACTGACCATTCTGAAAGAACTGTATATCAGTTCGGATAAACTGGATTCTGATTTACTTATTGGTATGGATAAGCTGATGTCATTACAAAAGTTGACTTTGCATTCTTGTGGCCTGACAAAACTTCCATTCAGGTCAGTATCTATATGAACTCAGCAGAATGACTTGCTAGGGTTCATGCTGACCGAAGTTTTCTTACTTATCGGCGAAGTTTTTTCTTATGAGAAACTTGTATACAATTTGTTAAAGATTTTTTTTTCGAAGTCTGTCAATTGTTGTAAATTTATAGTATGTCATTATATAACATCTTATATATCTAAAACATAAAAACCCTAAAATAGGCCATTTGGTTTTTGATGTATGTACAATTTTGCCGAATATCATTGGAATGCAAATTTATGCCGCAAAATGACTACATTATAGCCATAAGAATCTAACAAACACATACAAAAACACAGCATGATGTGACATATTATGGTTACTGAGTTGAAAGTATATATTACACAACTTGAAAGTATATATTACACAGCTTTGGCATTTTGCATACTTCATAGCTCTCAGTTTGTTTTTTCTCAGTCATATTGTGGTCAGTCATAACTACAAAATTACAGACTGACTCTTTGCATTCTTCTGCGTTTTAACTTTTACCCAAATACAATGACTTATGATTGGCAATAACATTAAAATTTTAAAAATGGATGATGTTTTTCTTGAATGCCTATTTGAAATAGCATATGCTAGCAGCAGCAGTTGCATATGATGCCTGTTAGCCTACATAGTTATTGTAGTATTTCATACTTATACAACTTTAACTAAAAAAAATTATTGCTCAGTTGATGTGCAGATATCATCACCATAAGTGTCTGGAAGGTAAGAACTCACTACGGTGCATTCTGCATGTAGTACATTATAGTGTTGCAAATAATTGCAGATCATAAACACTAATGAAACTAGATACACTACAGTTACTGTAACAAACCATAGTTACTAAGGTCAACATAATAGAATGAACAATGTGAATATTCTTTAGGACTAATGCATGACATGTGATTGCAGCTATTGGTAACAAAGCCATTTTTAACTTGAAAACTTGTTGTAATTTTTTTTAATTATAGCAAATTCATCAAAATAATTAATACAGTGCGGCCTCAGGGTACGAATACTCCGATATACAATTTTTTCACCTTGTGAGGTAGAACACAATGATTTTTTTACCTCCCAATTTGAATCTTATTTCACCATACGACTTCAGCAAAAGTTTCAGCAA